>NW_028263118.1:25000-202748 GCF_049901735.1 Notechis scutatus
GGTGGGGAGAAAAGTTGCCTTTAGGAGTGCCCTGCAGGTAGCCTAGGCTAGAATACCCCGATCTACCGACAGAACATCGGCCAATAGAAGCTCCCCCGAAGGCAGAGTCCCCAGCCGCTTTGGGACGAGGCGTGGCTGCCCGTGTCCCCTCACTTTTAGGCAGTGTCTCTCGGGCGATGGAAGCTCCCCAAGGGCAGTCACCGGCCACTTTGATCGGCTGATAGAAGTGGCCTCCCGACGAGGGGAGTGTGCGTGGGTGCTTGCCCCGAGACCGCTTCTACCGGCCGATCGAAGTGGCTGTTGACTGCCCTTGGGGAGCTTCCATCGCCCGAAAGACACTGCCTAATGGCGAGGGGACACGGGCAGCCATGACTCGCCCTGAAGCAGCTGGGGACTCTGCCTTCGGGGGAGCTTTTGTCAGCCGATAGAAACAGCCTCGTGGAGAGGTACGTGCATATGGGCCCCTCTAGGTGGGGGAGTCACCCCCGAAAACACGGACTAGCCATTTATTCGGGGGTCAAAAAAAAAATAAGAACTCTCTTCCCCAGCATCACTTTCTGGACTTGCTCTGACTGGGAGGAAGGACCACAACCACAACAAAACAGTGACCCCAGGGGTATATCTGTAATTTTTACTAACATGGTTTATTCCAGCCTCTCCTCTGCAGATGGAGCCCAGAAAAAGTTCAGGATCCCAAGAGGAGAAGTTGCTTCTGACTGTAATTATGACCATCTGGGCCTTTGAGACCTGTGATGCTATATTATCCAGTTTTAGACTTCGATGTAGACATCAGATTGAAGCCACATGCAAAGGATCTTCTATCAGAAAAGGATAAATTCCTTGGGTGAAGCTCTCTGGGACCAAGTTTTGGGACAGGTACAGGCTCTGCTCTTGATTGCACCTTTCTCTCCTTTGCAGATGAAACTGAGTGGTTCTCTGTTTAGATCAGGAAAGCCACTGGCACTTCTCAGAGTCTTTGCATTTTTCCAACTGTTCCTGTTGTTTGTGTTAGAAGGTGTCACCTATAATGTGGCCTTTCAACAGCCCTCCTTCCATACTTTCTCCTTCGTAAGTCATGCAGGGTGATGGAGTTGCACTCCCTCCATGTGCAATTCTAACACTCTCCTTCTTTTCTTCTTATGTCACTTATTTTTGTACCTCAGGACCTGTCTAATTTCCTGAATGATTTTGATTTCCATGGCTTCTCTTTTTTGCCTTACTTTGTGGAAGAGAGTAAAATCCAAAGATGGAGTTTTTAAAAAACCTGAATGAAATCCAGATGATTTTCCTTTCTCAGTTCATTCCTGAGTTCATCACTTGAATAATGACCTTTGTTTAAGTAGTGACTGAAACAATTGTAGTTGCCTCTCTCATTTGCATAATTGATCATTCGATTTGGATCAATGTTGGCCTAAGGCTTAGTAGGTTTGTGAAGGATTATATATTTTAAAAACATTTGTTGTTGCTATTGAATATAATAACATGAATATTGTTTTTCAATAGGAAGAGTTCTGCTCTAACAGATACCCTAATGTCAATTTTTGGTATTCAAATGGTCAGCAAGAATTCCCAGCTCCTGCACAATCTCACACTTAGTTACAACATCCATGACAACTATGGAAGCCCCTTCCACACTTCAGATGCCTTGCTGGACATGCTCTACACTGGAGAATCCAATGTCCCCAACTATGGCTGTGGGAGGAAGGAGAACCTCCTGGCTCTGATTGATGCAGCTGCCAGGGACATCTCCATCCAGATGTCAATGTTTGTAGGCACCTACAAAGTCCCACAGGTTTGTGTGTTTTTCTCTATCTGGTAAGGTGAGTGGGGTGGTGGGGATGAACAACAGATCCAATATCTTCATAGAATTCAAGAGACGCTTTTCAGAATATTAGGGAACATATCAACGATGTTTTAGTCTATTATGTTCATCTTCAAATTGACCATTAAAGGCCTGAAGAGCCATAAGGTCCCTAGAGGATATTCTACTGAATATTCTACTATTGAAAAACTATCCAGGTTTTGAGGTCCTCCATTAGCATCTTCATTTTCACATATCAATAATATCTGCCTTATCCAATTGGAATCAAGTTGGCAATAGTCCTGTCTATGTATAAAAAATATTCAGACCAAGAAGAGTATCTTTGGGATGGATAAAAGGAGTTCAGCTCCTGCCCTCATAGATAATTGTTAATTTAAACAATTTCTGCTTTGTATAAATTCAGGGTATATAATTACTGGGTTAAAATTAAAGTGATGAAACAGACATATAGTCCCAAAACAGACAAAATTTCAATGAAAGACTTATTGAATTGTGCAACTGTCAATTTCTGTTAGCAGTTGTGCTCTTGTACATCTAGAGAAGAAGCTGAAAAATTGCTTCACAAAGAATTTGGGATATAGAAGCTGAGAAAGAGGTTTTAGTACTCAAAAATAGCATATAATACAGCCCTATATCTTAGATCCAGACATTTTATGTAACATCTTCTAATTTGAATCTAATTGTTGGAATTGTATGGGTGACACAGAATATTTACATTGTATTTTTTATTTTTATTTTTTTGTTTAATATGATTTTGCATTCCATTTTTATAGACAATCTTGTTAATAATCTGTCTTAAATATTTTAAACCATGACTAAGGAACAAACTATTCTTATATATTCATTAAAAAAAATTGGGTTTGTCAATAAGTAATATTTTGGAGTTGATCTGGACCACGTTATAACACAACATTCTTCATTACTTTTTCAGATCACTGCTAGAAGTCCTTCAGAGGCTCTGAGTGATAAAAGGAGATTCCCTTTTTTCCACCAGATGCTCCCCAAAGAAGGATTCCATTACCCAGCAATTGTCCAGCTGCTCCTCCATTTCAGATGGACCCTGATTGGCCTCTTTGCTTCAGACACAGAAAATGGTGATAATTTCATGAGGACTTTCCCTCTGATGCTTGTCAGGAATGGAATTTGTGTGGTTATATCAGAACGATTCACAACAACTGGACAAACAGCACCCCTCAGGGAGACCCTCTCTAAGTGGAGACAAGTCAACATCTTTGTCCACTTCATAGAATATATTTCCATCTGGAACAGAATTATTCCTTTCCATGAAGCACTTATGCATTTGCCAGGACCCATTGAAGGGAAAGTCTGGATCCTCACAAATTTTGCACCGTATACAATAAAGAAGGACAGACTTCTCAAATACATCCATAGTATTTTGAGTTTTGGTTATCTGTCAAAAGAAAGGCCAACAGATGCTGCCTTTGAACCCCATTTCTTTGTGGAAGATCCGTTTCAAGATCATTATTTTCGCTGTTCCCTTTCCAAGCACGTCTTTTCTGTCAAAGGCCGCAGAAGATGCACCCAGAAAGCCCCACTGGAGACCCAGGGGAAAAGGAACAGGAAACGGATCATAAATAACCATCATCGCTACAGTATCATTCAGACTCTGTCCCAGGCCATGAATGCCGCTTATTCCTCCAGATCGAGGAGGGGAAGGAAGGAGGTAGAAAAGAGATTGGGGGCTCTGAGGCTGCAGCCATGGCAGGTATGGGGGATCTTGATAGGGATCCATTATCTGAGATCCTTTTGGAGAAGGAACCCAAAGGAGAAGGAGGGGAACATTTCAACCTTCTTGTGCTGCAAAAGGTCAAGAGATTTGCACCCTCTAATTGCTCCTGTCTGACGCTCCGGAATAACAGGGAGCAGATCTGAAGTTTCTGTCTAGCCTCTGTTGGAAGAAATCTCCTTCTGGGTTCAGTTCCAAGTGGGGAGGAAGGACTCTGGAAACATGGTGACTGCTTGGAAACATGGTTTAATGGTGGACAGGAGCACATGCCTTGGTTGAGGAAAGAAGGGCTGAGATGCTGAGAGTGCAACTGTTTGATGCCCTCTGTTGGGATTTGAATTGGAGCTTGTATTCTGATTGGTTGTCAGCCTCCCATGGGGCCATGCAGGGGCATCTCTGTAGGCTGTCCTGAGTCCCAGGCTTGGTTGAGCCTGGCTGGATGATGGTGATGGCTTTGGGCAATTCTTATATAGCTTTACCTGGAGTAGATCTTTGTTATGTAAAATAAACTGGCCTAGGCCAGAGTAATGGTCCATTAGCAAGGTGAGGGGGGGCGGAGTTTCAGCCTCTCTGAGTTTCTACTTTTCTTTTTAGGGGAAATATATTCTCCCTTTTTAGTATATCCTAAAATATTTCATTTTCCTAGGAGAGGGGAGGGTTTTAACTCCTCCCAACATCTCTTTCAGTCCTTGGAAGAGTGTTGAATTCTCCCTTGTCCAACTGAGAGATTTTGTAAGTTGGAGAAGCTGCTCTCATAATCTCCTCCTTGTCTTCTCTCAAGACTCAGTTTCAGGTTTCAGTCAAGTACGATTTTGAGATTGTTTTCTTAAACATGTATTTATTTACACATAACTCAAGATGGCAAATGTCTCCAACACAGCTTCCTCCTTCATCCAGTCCACTTTTAGTACAGTCAGAGACCAGCATTACAAATAATAATAATGGAGAAAAATAAAAATAAACGACAGTCAAGGGACAGTTAGAGTCTGCCTAATGCTGAGTCATGTGCAAATATGTGGCAATATTTATTTATTTATTTATTTGATTTGATTTGATTTGATTTGCCAATTGTTTACAAGATAATAAGTATAAGTGTATACATAGTTGTGAATACATGAAATGGGTACATATAAGAAAAATAAAAGAATAAGAGAAACAATAGGACAGGGACGGTAGGCACGTTGGTGCGCTTATGCACGCCTCCTACAGACCTCTTAGGAAAGGGGTGAGGTCAATAGTAGACAGTCTAAGGTTAAAGTTTTTGGGGTTTGGGGAAGAAACTACAGAGTCGGGTAGAGTATTCCAGACATTGACCACTCTATTGCTGAAGTCGTATTTCCTGCAATCAAGTTTGGTGCGGTTAACTTTGAGTTTGTATCTATTGTGTGCTCTTGTGTTGTTATGGTTGAAGCTGAAGTATTCATTGACAGGTAGGACATTGCAATGTATGATTTTATATACCATGCTTAAGTCAGACCGAAGACGGCGTAATTCAAGGTTTTCTAGTTCTAGAATTTCAAGTCTGGTGGCATAAGGTATTCTACAAAGTAGAGGAGTGGAGAACTCTTCTTGTGAAATATTTCTGGACTTTCTCAATTGTGCTAATATCAGATACGTAATGTGGGTTCCAGACTGATGAACTGTATTCGAGTATTGGTCTAGCAAATGTTTTGTATGCTCTGGTTAGTAATGTGATATTACCAGAGAAAAAGCTACGTAGGATTAGGTTAACAACTCTTAATGCCTTTTTTGGCTATGTAGTTGCAGTGGGCTCTAGCACTTAGATCATTAGAGGTGAGTATTCCAAGGTCCTTTACAGAGCTTGGGTCATCAACAAGATCTTGACTATTCAGCTTGTATTTTATTTTCTGATTTTTTTTGCCAATATGTAAGACAGAGCATTTATTTGTTGAGATTTGAAGTTGCCATTTGTTTGACCATTCGGATACATAGTCAAGATCTTTTTGTAGGGTAGCAGTATTGTCTGTGGTATTGAACAGCTTTACATCATCAGCGAAGAGAACGCAATTGCTCTTAATATGATCACAGAGGTCGTTTATGTAGAGTATGAAGAGAGTTGGTCCTAGAACACTGCCTTGGGGACACCACTATTGACAGGTACTGGATTTGATAGGACGCCCGATTTTGACCATTTGTTGTCTGTTTGACAGGAATGCTTCTATCCAGTTATTCAGTTGTCCAGAGATACCATAGGATTTTATTTTTAGGAGTAGTTTGTCGTGTACCACTGAATCAAAGGCTTTACAGAAGTCTATGTAGATTGCGTCTATTGCTTTGCCCTGGTCGAGTTGTGTCGTCCATATGTTTTTGCAGTGTAAGAGTTGCAGATTACAGGATAGTTTTTTCTGAAACCAAATTGTTTATTGGAGAGTAGGTTATTTGTCTCTAAGTGGAGGATGATGGATTGGTTAATAATTGATTCCATGACTTTACAGGTGACGCAGCATAAGGAGATTGGCCTGTAATTTTCAACTAGGCTTGGGTCTCCCTTTTTGAAGATGGGGATGACTGTGGCTTGTGACCATAGGTTAGGCAAGGAGCTGGTCCTGAAAGATTTTTCAAAGATTATGCTTAGAGGTTTGGCTATGGCAGTGGATAGCTTTCTTAAGAAGTAGGCACATATTCCATCCGGTCCAATAGATAGAGATGGTTTTAGATTGCGTAGTGATTTTTCAACATTGTCTTCTGTGAAATCGATATGTATTAGATCATTATTGTTATCTGTGGTACGGCTAGGAAATACTGGGCATGATCCATTGCTGTTTACAAATACTGAGCCGAAGAATGTGTTAAAGATGTTGGCTTTAATGGTGTCGTCGTTGCAGTCTTTACCATCAGGTCCTATCAAGGGTGGGATGGACCTTGAGTCTTTTAGTTTGTTGTTTACAAAATTGTAAAAAGCACGGGTGGAATTGGTGCTTAGAAGGTTTTCCTCTTGTTTAATGTGATAATTGGTGCATTCGGTCTTTATCTGGTGGCATAAATTTTTGTATCGGTTTTTGAAATTGGTAACGTGACCAGATTTGTTTTTCCTCCAGAGTGATCTCTTTTTGGATTGAAGTTTCCTTATTGATATGGGTAATCTGCTTTTTTGTTTTGTTTTGGGAGTTGTTGTTGGTACATATAGTTTGATGACTCTTTTGACTTCAAGTAAAAATATGTTGTAATGGTCTTCAACGGTATTGCATCCAGTGAATAGAGATTGCCAATCAAGGGATGAGAGATCGTTGTCTATAAGATCATAGTTGCCTTTTTGAAGTTACAATAGGGGATTACATCATTGTGGTGATTTTTGTGTGGATGTATGTTGAGACAAAAGTCGATCATATTGTGGTCACTACTGGAAAAGGGTTCTTTAGATTGTATTCCGTAGATTAGGTTCAAACTGTTGCAGAAGATGAGATCGAGGCAGTTGTTTAGTCTAGTGTTGTTGGTTACTAGTTGTTCCAGTCCCAGATTTGTAATAGCATTGTAGAAGGTTGTGTGTATGATTTCAGTTGTACAATCATTTAGGGTCCAGTTAATATGAGGTAGATTGAAATCACCAAGAAGGATAAAAGGGTATGGGCAGGATGCAGCCCATGTTAGTAATGTATTTAGCTTGTTTACATGTTCGATGTCATAATCAGGTGCTCTGTAACATAGTAAGAATCGAATTGTGATATTTGAGGATAGTTCACAGATGATGGTTTCAGGAAGGGCAAACTCCTGGGTAACTTGGATATTTTTTAGATGTAAGGATTTTTTATAGAATATAACAACTCCACCTCCTCGACGATTTTCACGATCTGATCGGTAAACATGATAGTCTCTTACTGTGGTAATGGAGTCGGGGAGAGATGCATTGAGCCATGTTTCACAGACAAATATAATGTCGAAGTTAGCCATATTTAGGAGGAAGAGAAATTCAGGTATTTTATTCACGAGGCTTCTTGCATTGAGTAGTTTGCATTTAAGGCCGGCAGTAGTTGGAATTGAGGTAGTTGGGGCGTGCGTGCCTAGTCTTGGGTGATGGTGGATGGGTTGAGGTAGGGTTGTGGTTGAGGGTAAAAGCTGAGTATTGGGTTGAGTGGTTTACTTTTGATACAGTCAGCATGGTAGTCAATGTACAGGTCCTTCTCTCCATTGTCTAGACGGTTTTTGAGTTCGATGCGGAGTGCACGGGAGCGGGCACGTTGCTGTATGGTTAGGTCAGGGCGGCAACGAAGGTTCTTATGGATGGTGTTGGTTTTGGCGAGTGAGTTTATAGTATAAATGAATTTACGTTTGCTTGATTCATTTTTGCAAATGACCCTGCACAAGCGTGGGGCCACAGAGCCATCTCTATTTTTGAGCTCTCGGTCAATGCGGGAAATGTCAAGTATTTCATCAGCGGAGATGGTTGATGCTTGATAATTTCTGATGATGTTTCGGACAGTTGTGATGTCATCATTGACATTGATGTCTTCTAGGCCAAATAAGATGGCGTTTGGACGTTTCCGTTCACGCTCAACGGCTTCTCTGATGAGAATTGGGATATCAATATTTGTCTGGGTTGTGTTTATTTGTGGATTGGGTTGTGGATTGGATTGTGGTTGATTGGTAGAGATGTGGTTTGTAGCTATTGGATGTTCAGGTTTTTGCGTTGTGTCCTTTTTTTTAAGGTTGGATATTCTTTCTTTTACGGCGTCCAGGGATGCTACTATGATGTTGAGGGATGTTGTAATGGTTTCGATGGTAGGGGATGTTTCAATGGTTTCAATGGTATCAACACTTTCAGACAGATCCAGTTTGGGTCTGCATGATTTGCAGATATGTGGAAACTCATTGGATGATTTTAGGTATTGAATCATCTGCTCAGGTAATCCCAAGCAGTCATGATGAGTGTATTTTTTACACAGAGAACATTTGATGGAGTTTTCATTATCCTTTAGATTTTTGTAGCATTTAAGGCATGTGCAGGAGTCTTGTGGTTCATTGGTGGGGATCATCTTCTCTTTAGGTTGTGGTTTGACGTAGGATTTTCTTTTTGGCATGGTAGGATTGTTAAAATAGTACGTTGATTGAATTAATTAGAGGAACAATTTTGGGTAATCTATATAGCCAATATTATATCAAACAATCAATTGCAGTAATCTCTCAAGTCAGATAATATTCCTGAGCAACAATCAGCCTGAATAGTTAATTACTCTAATCATTAATCAATTAATTACACTAATCATTAACCACACTGTTCATTTAAATTCACTAGATCAATGATTTTGCTATTCAATTAAATTCCATGAATTTTGATCTTTTAAACTAGTCAGTAATCACACTATTTGCACTAAACACTCTAATCACACTAATCAATTAAAAACAATAAATCAGTTAAACCATTAATAAAATATTTTATAGAAATTGATTATCTAATCGTTGATATAGGTGATGAGGTAGAAAAGTTGTAAGATTTGAGGTAATGAGGTAGTATTAAGAGTCTGCAAGGAGCGGGTTAATTGTTTAACTGGCAGCTGAATGGGAGGAATTTATCGCTGTTTGAAAAGCAGATCGCTATTACTCTGTAAACAGGAAGTTGTAACACAATGATCCAAGGGTTTTTATCTGAGTGAAGGAAAGATTGAACAGCTCACAGGAAACTATTTGTTTTTGTTTTCCCTTGATGAATGAGATGGCCCTCGCCCGCTTGCCTTTGCGCCTCCGGGCTGTTTGTTAGCGCTCTTTCGCGGGTCGTGAGAATGCTCGCTTTGTGCCATGAACGAATCTTTGTATCTTTTGAAAGGCCAGCAATACGCCAAACATTTACTCTAAACTAGTTCTATTCGAGTCTGAGTCCCGAGGGCGCCAAGCAGAGATCACGCCTGCAGTCCTCACTTTCTCTTGGGGGGGATGATTCTGCCGGCCCTTCCCGATCATTTCCCGGCACTTTCACTTTCCCCTCTGGGGCTGTTTCCTTTCCGCGCCGCGGACGGGCTCAGCGCCGAAGAAATCGCCTCCTTCCCGGGGAGAAGCAGCAAAGAACTCGGAGGTCCAAGAAATGCAAAATCCCCTCGCTGGGAACCCCTCGCGCTTTTCCTCCCCCACGGGTCAGATCGGCTTTTCAGGTGGCCCTGCAAATGGAAGCTCTGTCCTCTGCCTTTAGCAACCGGAAAATGGGACTTCTCCAAGAAAGCCTTGGCGAAGAAAGTTTTTTCGGAGCGTCTCGGGGCTGCAGAGGCTCTCCAAGCGCGCGCGCTCGCCAGGCCGCCCGCTAGATCCCAGCCGATCGCTCGATCGCCTTACCCAACAAAAGGAAGCCCGCTCAAGATGGGATTCCCGGACCGCTCGCTCAGGGTCGGCTGCAAAGATGCTTCATGCCAGGCGGCGCCGTTCTGGTGTTCTGTCTTGTCTTTTTCCCCCAAGTTGTTTTACAGACTACTTTCTTTCATTAAAAATGCCGTTTAAACCAGGCGACAAACCAGCCCCTCTCATTGCGGCCCTTCAAACCTCCCTCCGGCCGCGCTCCTCACCACCTCGCCGCCGCCATCTTCATGGGTATGTTCATTGTTATGGGTAATCTGCTTTTTTGTTTTGTTTTGGGAGTTGTTGTTGGTACATATAGTTTGATGACTCTTTTGACTTCAAGTAAAAATATGTTGTAATGGTCTTCAACAGTATTGCATCCAGTGAATAGAGATTGCCAATCAAGGGATGAGAGATCGTTGTCTATAAGATCATAGTTGCCTTTTTTGAAGTTACAATTGGGGATTACATCATTGTTCTGATTTTTGTGTGGGCGTATGTTGAGACAAAAGTCAATCATATTGTGGTCACTGCTGGAAAAGGGTTCTTTAGTTTGTATTCCGTAAATTAAATTCAAACTATTGCAGAAGATGAGATCGAGGCAGTTGTTTAGTCTAGTGTTGTTGGTTACTAGTTGTTCCAGTCCCAGATTTGTAATAGCATTGTAGAAGGTTGTGTGTATGATTTCAGTTGTACATTCATTTAGGGTCCAGTCAATATGAGGTAGATTGAAATCACCAAGAAAGCTAAAAGGGTATGGGCAAGATGCAGCCCATGTTAGTAATGTATTTAGCTTGTTTACATGTTCGATGTCATAATCAAGTGCTCTGTAACATAGTAAGAATCGAATTGTGATATTTAAGGATAGTTCACAGATGATGGTCTCAGGAAGAGCAAGCTCCTGGGTAACTTGGATATTTTTTAGATGTAAGGACTTTTTATAGAAGATAGCAACACCACCTCCTCTACGAATTTCACGATCTGATCAGTAAACATGATAGTCCCTTACTGTGGTAATGGAGTCAGGGAGAGATGCATTGAGCCATGTTTCACAGACAAATATAATGTCGAATTTAGCCATATTTAGTAGGAGGAAAAATTCAGGTATTTTATTCACGAGACTTCTTGCATTGAGTAGTTTGCATTTAAGGCCAGTAGTAGTTGGAATTGAGGTAGTTGGGGGTGTGCATGCCTAGTCTTGGGTGATGGTGGATCGGTTGAGGTAGGGTTGTGGTTGAGGGTTAAAGCTGAGTTGCGGGTTGTGTGGCTTACTTTTGATACAGTCAGCATGGTAGTCAATGTACAGGTCCTTCTCTCCATTGTCTAGACGTTTTTTGAGTTCAGTGCGGAGTACACGGGAGTGGGCACGTTGCTGTATGGTTAGGTCAGGGCGACAACGGAGGTTCTTATGGTTGGTGTTGGTTTTGACGAGTGAACTTATAGTGTAAATGAATTTACGTTTGCTTGATTCATTTTTGCAGATGACCCTGCACAAGCGTGGGGCCACAGAGCCGTCTCTGTTTTTGAGCTCTCGGTCAATGCGGGAAATGTCAAGTATTTCATCAGCGGAGATGGTTGATGCTTGATAATCACTGATGATGTTTCGGACAGTTGTGATGTCATCATTGGCATTGATGTCCTCTAGACCAAATAAGATGGCGTTTGGACGTTTCCGTTCACGCTCAATGGCTTCTCTGATGAGGATTGGGATATCAATATTTGTCTGGGTTGTGTTTATTTGTGGATTGGGTTTTGGATTGGGTTGTGGTTGTTGGGTAGAGATGTGGTTTGTAGCTATTGGATGTTCCGGTTTTTGCGTTGTGTCTTTTTTTTCAAGGTTGGATATTCTTTCTTTTACGGCGTCCAGGGATGCTACTATGGTGTTAATGGATGTTTCAATGGTTTCGGTGGTATCAACTCTTTCAGACAGATCCAGTTTGGGTCTGCATGATTTGCAGAGATATGGAAACTCATTGGATGATTCTAGGTATTGAATCATTTGCTCAGGTAATCCCAAGCAGTCATGATGAGCGTATTTTTTACACAGAGAACATTTGATGGAGTTTTCATTATCCTTTAGATTTTTGTAGCATTTAAGGCATGTGCAGGAGTCTTGTGGTTCATTGGTGGGGATTATCTTCTCTTTAGGTTGTGGTTTGACATTGGATTTTCTTTTTGGCATGGTAGGTTTGTTAAGATAGTACGTTGATTGAATTAATTAAAGGAACAATTTTGGGTAATCTATATAGCCAATATCACATCAAACAATCAATTGCAGTAATCTCTCTAGTCAGATAATATTCCTGAGCAACAATCAGCCTAATCAATTAATTACTCTAATCACTAATCAATTAATTTATTTTCAATTAATTAATCAATTAATTAATCAATCAATCAGCCTAATCAATTAATTACTCTAAACACTAATCAATTAATTACACTAATCATTAATCACACTGTTCATTTAAATTCACTAAATCATTGAATTTTACTATTCAATTAAATTACATGAATCTTGATCTTTTCAACTAGTCAGTAATCACACTATTTGCACTAAACACTCTAGTCACACTAATCAATTAGGACAATAAATCAATTGAACCATTAATAAAATTAAATACATAGTTAAACAATAGATCTAAATATTGCATCTTATAACATTCCCATTACCTTTTCCAAAAAACAAATACTATAATAAAAATTTTATAACATCAATACCATAATCTTGTTAAACTCTTTAATTAAAGCTCAATATTCTAAGCCTACCCTCATATTATTAAATTTTAAAACCAATCATTATTAAACATTTCAACATTTTAATCTCTTATCAACTCTTAAACCATTTAAGTTTTCTATTTCTAATACAATGCTACAATATCATCTTATTTACCTTGCAAAATCTTTTTTGAAGAAATTATACTTTACCCTTTATCCCTAAAAAAGATTCCTTTTTCCCCATCTAGTTTCAAAACTTTGTAGCTTTTCTCCACCTTTTACCTTCCTTTCTTCTCCCAACAAACCTTTCTACCCCCCCCCCTTCTTCTAGCCTCTGCCTTACTGGCTTCCCTTTTCTGTCGTGTTCCTTTTCCCTTTTGTTTTCTATCATTATATTGATTTTGCACCTTATTTTTCCCTTTCTTAAGTGTTTTTTTTAGATCTTAAGTCCTTTATTTCTCTTCCTTTCCCTCTTCCTTCTTTCTTGGTCGAATTCTGAGATTCATTAAAAATGGCTTCCTCTCCTTCTTTTTCTTCTGCTGTCTTCATCTGTTGTAATGTTTGTTGATAGTTAATAAGCGCCATTTCTAAAAAAAGGAAGGCTTCTTTCAAACCATCTTTACCATTTTTTTTTTGCTTGCTCATATTCTTTTCTCAGTTCCTCAACAGAAAAAGCCATTATAAATCTTTTCTTTTCTTTTCCCCTTCTTTCTTCTTACAACAACCAGAATATTCCAAAAAAAAAAAAAAAAAACAGTCCCAAAGTTTTCAATCTGTCCAAACCAAGGCACAGTTCTCACTTTCTCCTCCTGGGGTAGTATCAATCAGAAAAAAAAGAAAGTCCAAATCTGTTTCTTAAAGTCTTATTGCAATATATTTCAGTCTTCAAATCCTTAAGGCATCTCCTCCAACAAAGTCTTAGCATACGAATATATTTTTTTTAGTCCTCTCCCTTCCCACTCATCACTTAAATCCAGTTTTTACCTAAAAAAATAGGTTTCTTAATATCAGCTTATTAATTCCGTAGGGAAGGAGAGTAAACTTTCCTTTCAGCACCACCAAACTGCCGATTTTTTTCTCTTCTAGAAGGTATCATTCAGAAAGTCATAATTTTCAGGAATTTTGTTAAATATGTCTTAGAGTCCTGGGAACCAAGAAAAACTTTCTCTTTTCAAAAACTTTCACCACTTCCTCCTGCGCATTCTTACCCGGCTGCCAGCTTCTTTGTGGCGGCCATTACGGACCGCCGCTGCACCGTCTTGGGAAAAGGGGGTTCTGCCGGCCGGGGAGGGGGTCTGCAACACCCCCAAACCCCTCTCCGGATCCCCCCTATCTTCAGCTGCTCCTACAGAGCAGCCTAGCTCCGGACCCGTCCGGATCGGAGCACCAAAAGCGGTTAGCGCAGCAGGGATCGCGCAGGTTCGCGAATCCCTGCCGCTCACGAAGCTGACAAACCGGAAGTTCCATTAGACAAAAGTTTTGATGACTACGTAACTTCCCTTAAAATTTTACCTAAAGAAAGCCTAACTTTAACTGATATCACTGGCAGATTGATTGAAGAGGCCAGAAGAAGGCTTGAAAGAAATCAGTTAAAGAGGGAGCAACCTAAAAAGGAAGATAATGAACCTACTGCATACGCAATTAAAAAGTGTTTTAATTGTGGAGGAAGAGGACATTTGGCAAGATTTTGTAAGAAAGCAAAGCACCAGAATGCAAGTCAGAATACTGGAAGTCATCAAAGAAAAAAGAAAAAATTTGAGTTAGCCACGTATAGTAATGGAGTTGTGAAAAATAATTTATGGGTGGTTGACAGTGGAGCATCCCACTGCATAACAAATGATAACAAAAAATTTGTAAAAATGTCCATGAGTTCACAGCATATCTCATTGGCAAACGGCTGGAAAATGAAAGCAAAAGGTGAAGGTATTGCACATTGTTCTTGTATAAAAGAGAACGTAAAAATGTTATATGTACCTCAACTTAAATTTAATTTGCTTTCAGTTAGAATGTTGGTTAGATTAGGATATGTAGTTACCTTTAGGGGAGATACTTGCTTAATTGAAAAAGAAGGTAAGAAAATTACTGCATCTTTAAGAGGTGAATTGTATGTGTTAAATGATAATGGTTTAGAGGTGGCTAACACGGTTTATGATAATAAGAAACCTCATGATGAATGTATTCACTTGTTACACCGACGGTTAGGTCATTTAAATTTTAAAATGATTAAGAGAACTGTTCAACTATCTAAAGGAATAAGTTTGAAACCTTGTAATAAGTATTTGCAATGTTCTGCTTGCAATCAAAGCAAAAGCAAAGTCATACCGGCAAATAGAGTTGATGGATTTACTACCAAAGAGCCTTTAGAGGTAGTATTTGCCGATATAATAGGTCCTAAAAAACCAAGTGTAGGTGGTGCTCGATACATATTAAGCATAATGGACCACTATTCTGGGTATGGTTTCTGTTTTCTAATGAAGAGAAAAACTGAAACGTATCTAAATTTCTTTAATTGGTTAAAATTTGCAGAGAGGAAAACTAAAAAGAAATTAGTAACTCTTATAACAGATAATGGTGCGGAATTTACAAATAATAAATTCCAGAGTAGACTTAGGATGGCAGGTATTCAACATAAAAAGTCTGCACCATATAGGCCTCAACATAATGCCTTTATAGAGAGACGAGGCCAAACACTGCAATCAATGGGACGGATTATGTTGTCTGATTCAGGATTACCTGGCAATTTGAGGGGAGAAGCTATAATGTGTGGTAATCACATATTAAATAATGTTGTTAATTCAACAACAGGTGAATTACCATTCACACTGTGGCATGGTAGGAAACCTGATTTAAGTTACATTCACACATTTGGTGCACCAGCATAGGTGCATATCCCTACACAACTCAGAAACAAAGGACAGCATAGAGCTAAAAGATTATTTTTTGTTGGATATCAATCAAACCATAGATCTTATAGATTCTGGGAACCAGGTACATCTAGAGTATACTGCAATGCTAGTGCACAATTCCTAGAACATATAGGATGGAATAGATTAGAGCAAGATTCAGATAATGATGTAATTATAGAACCCTACAAGAGGCAGAAAGAAAAGACTAGTTATAAGAAAAGTCCAATTAAAGAAGAAGTCGACGAAGAGCAAATAGAAACAGAACAAGAGGAAATAATTGATCAAGAAGAGATAGATAATCAAGAACAGGAAATAAAGGAAAGTCCACCTGTAAGTCCTGTAATACCTAGACGCACAACACGTGTAATCAGACCACCTGAAAGGTATCAGGCAAGTATAGTTTGCCAAGTAAATAAAGTTCCTACTAGTATAGATGAACTTAGGATGTATCCTGTAAAGGATCAGGAGAATTGGCAAAAGGCAATGGAAAAAAGAGTTAAATTCATTAAAGGAAATGAAAGTATATGAAGATACCAAATTACCTCCAGGAGAAAAATCCATTGAGTGCAAATGGATATTCAAAGTAAAGACTGGAAATAATGGGACAGTAACTTATAAGGCTAGGTTAGTAGCTCAAGGATTTAATCAAAATGCATTTGATTATGATGAGGTATTTGCACCAAATTTAAAGGCTACAACTTTAAGAGCAGCTTTAGTATGGGCAGCTAAGAAGAATTATATCATTAACCATTTAGACGTAGAAACTGCCTATCTGCATGCACCATTGCAGCATACAATATATTTGAAAAAACCAGTTGGTATAAATGATAATAAAGCAAATAGCAATGATTGTTGGGAACTCAAAAAGAGTCTATATGGATTGAAACAATCTGGCTATGAATGGAACCAATATATTGTGAAAGAACTAAACAATATAGGGTTTAAATCTGGTTTAGCAGATCCATGTATGTTTAAAAGAGAAATTAATGGAACGGTGTCATTATTGTTATTATTTACAGATGATATTGCTTTGATTACTAAGACCAATAATGAAGCTACTGAGATTATTTCATTATTAGCCAAAAAGATAAAATTAAAGCATTTAGGTGAAATTAAAAAGTATCTAGGATTGACAATTAACAAAACCAAAAATGGATTTAAAATATCTCAAGAAGATAAAATTTGCCAATTAATTAAATTGTATAAAATGGAACTTTGTAAGCTGGCAAAGACTCCAATGAGTCAGGAAGTTTGCCAAACTGATGCTCAAAGTCCCAAATTCGATAAGACCATCTATCAATCTTTGATTGGTAGCTTATCATATATAAGCAATTGGTCAAGGCCAGATATTGCTTATAGTGTTAATCAGCTGGCACGATTTAATAATGATCCACATCAATGTCATTGGCAAGCATTAAAGAGAATGTTAAGATATCTTAAAGGAACAATGCACCATGCATTGTATCTAGAGCCAAAAGGTGATTTGATTCTTAGTGCCTATGCAGATGCAAGTTTTGCAACTGACATAAACACTAGAAAACCAACATCTGGGATGGCTATATTATTTGGTAAGACACTAATAGGGTGGAGGTCAATCAGACAACAGCATATTAGCTTGTCAACGATGGAAGCAGAATTTTCATGTCTGTCATTACTATGCACTGACTTAATTCTGTACAAACAGTTATTATTAGACATGGGTATAACTGTTAAAGATTCTATTATTGTGTATGAAGACAACCAGGCAGCTATACAGTTAGCTACTAATATTGCTGTAAAGACTAGATCAAAGCATACTGATTTAAGATACTTAAATGTTAGAGAATCTGTTAAAAATGGTCTAATTAAACTTGAGTACTGCATGACGGAAGAAAATATTGCAGACCAGTTTCAAAAGCTCAAGGTGTTGTAAAATTTAAAGAGAGTTGTGACAATTATGATTTAAAGGTGTAAATGGTTATATTATTGTAATATTATTATTATTATCCAAAAGGGGAGAATGTTAGGGATAACATTGTTTACCCTAACTGTTTTGGGTAAAAATAATAAATATGGTATCATGGTTTGTTAATTAAAGTGTGTGTAACTTTAACTGCAAGAATGTAATTAAGGGTGTGGTTGTAAAAGCACTATATAAGAAGCGAGGCAATTCCAGCTCTCTCTCTCTGGCTTACTGATCCCTAATTACTGGATGGATTGATGACTGCGTTCTTGCTGGAAAGGAGTGTTGATTTTTCTCAACGGAGAGAAGATAAAAGATTGGACAGATTTATTGTAAGTGAACTGACATTGGCTATTCAACACGGACTTTGCAAATAGAGTATCCCCGACAAGACTTGACTGAAATTGATATATGACTAATGGACCGTTTATATGACTATGCTATAATTCTTAAATGGAATAAACTATATTTTTGATAGCACAATCGTATCTGTATTTTTACTGCGTGTTAACTAGAAAACTTATCTCACACATTTACCTGTCTTCCTATCTGACTTCGCTGCACGTTCTGTTTAGTTTGTTTTCCTTAACACCCGTTGGGGAATCCAGGCTTAACATGTTGTCAATATACATAGCAAACACACCCACACAATATGTCCCCTTCCCAAGAATGGGGACAGACCCACCATGGTGCACTCAAAATAGAAAGGGATCAGGATACGTTTTAGGATGGGAGACTTCTCCTGTGGCCCCTGGACCTAAACCCAAGACAATGTTTCAGAGATTCCTTAGCTCAGGTGTTGTACAAAGAAAAACAGGGGCAGTCAGGCCTAAAGAAGGTGCATCCTGTAAAATGGTGTTTCCGGAACCTTCCATCTCCGCCTTCATTCCTCAAATGAAACAATGGCATTGTTTATGGAGCCTACCCATCTTCTGGGAAACGCACAGCCTAATTTTTTTTCATGAATTGCCAGTCAATTTGAGTGAGCTTCCTGACAATAATTGATTTAGGACTTGTTGGTTGTATCGGCCAAGATTCAGGAGGCTTTGAGTTCTAATCCTCCCTCAGGCAGGAAAACTTCCTGGGGGACTTTGAGTGGATCACAAGGAGACTTTTGAATTCCAGTCCCACCTTAACTCTTATTGTATTTGGGGTGGGAAATTTGGAAACATTTTCTCAGATTAATGTGAGAAACTAAAATTGGAGATTCCTAGAGTGTGAGATGGCCGAGTGTCCAATGTTGTGGGTAGTGATGGAAGAAAGTGAAATTGTGGGATAATCGCTGTGGTGGGGATCAAATTTTTTTACTACTGGTTCTGTGGGCATGGCTTTGTGGGCATGGCAGTGGAAAGTTACTTCAAAAGCCAATTCCTTCCTCTCCCAACTAACCTGCTTTCCAGCTCCGTTCTCCTGTGCAGGGCAACCAATCCAGCCGATCAGCTGGGACTCAGTGGGAGGCAGAGAAGAGATGGGGGCGAGGCCAGTCAGAGGCGGTATTTGCCAGTTCTCCGAACCACTCAAAATTTCCACTACCAGTTCTCCACAACTGGTCAAAACCTACTGAATTCCACCTCTGGATAAACGCCTCTTCCATGTGGCACAAAGCCACAAGTCTCGGCCTTCTTCTCCTGCTTGTGCAAGAATCAGAGGGATTTGTGTGAATCTTAGACTGACCTTCTTCTGATCCACTAGAGCTTTTCTTATCTCCTTAAAATGGAATTTGCAAAGGGATCCTATTCGCAGTTAGGAGCCTTTATGAGACATAAAAATTGATTCCCAATTGATCAGCAATCTCTGTGGTTGGAGAGCAGAGCAGCTTCCATGGGTGCCTCTTCCTAGAAACCTAGAAGTCACCCCCACTTATTCAGCCTCTTCCTGGACCTGGATGAATATTATGCAGCATTGGAGGTTTGTGACCTGGTCAATGATGCGGCTGCCTTGAGACAGGATCCCTGCAACCTCCTCCTGGGAAGAGTCCCAAGGTCCCCTTTCTCTGGACATCTTCTCCAGCCCTTCACAGATGAGACAGGCTTGGAGGAGGAGCAGAGAAATGCTTTCGGTACAAATTGTAGAGTGGAAAATTAAAGAGCCTGAAAACGGCTATTTTATTTCTCTGGTTGATGAAAGAAAAAAAATATACAGTGGAAATTTCTTTACACACTTCATTTTTTTATTTCCTTTTTTTGCTGTGAAGTACATACCAAAATAAAAACAATCCCAAACTGAAATCCCAGACAGCTGTTCTGCTGAAATCTTTCTGCAAAGGAGGTTTTATCAGGAAATTGAGACAGACTCATAAGAGGGATGAAGATTTCCTTCCTCAGCTGAGAGCCAGTCAAACATGGCATTTCACATCATTCTGACATTTTTAGGGAGAGGATCAGGCAACCAGGCTGGTGTTTGGTTCCCACAGCTTCCTCCTTACCTCTTTTCCTACACATTCTCTCACCACCCTCCCATATGTTTAGCTGCTGTCAGTGGGAACAAGTGCGTCAATCATTTTTTATAAGGTATCATGTTCAGTAGCTGTTGCTGAACAGCTGAATTACTCTGAATTTTACAGTGGTCTCTTTAGCAATATTTATTGAGATGGGAGGGAACTGCAAGAATTCCAGTCATTCAACAATTCCCCATTTTGTAACATACAGATATCATTTTCTTTGACTCCTGCATACTATCAAAATGGAAATCAAATAAAAGAAACATTAACAATTCTTCCACTATCATAATGATGTTATATCTCATGTTTTTACATTTTTCTGGCTGTGAGATGCTCCTTTGTGTTCAGCTCTGGCCTCAGAAGGATAATGTAGCACTTGGGGATGAAGATGCAGCCCAGCAGACCAGCACTGGAGGCCAGGATGGAGAAGACCTGCACAGCCACCATGTGTTTCCCTTTGGTGCTCAGGTAGGTGGGCACAAAAGTCACCCAAACACTGCAGAAGACCAGCATGCTGAAGGTGATCAACTTGGCTTCATTGAAGGCCCCAGGCAGATTCCTGGCCAGGAAAGCCACCGTGAAGCAGATGGTAGCCAGGAAGCCCATGTAGCTGAGGGTGATGTAGAACATGACAACGGCCCCTTGGTTGCATTGCAGGATGATCTCTCCAGGCTGGGAGAGGAGGTCAGAGTCAGGGAAGGGGGGAGAAACTCCAAGCCAGATGGAGCAGATGATAACTTGGACACCAGAAGTAGACAGGATGATGGAGTTGGCCAAGCTCTTCCCCAACCATCTCTTCGCTCGGTTTCCTGGTTTTGTGGCCAGGAAAGCCAGCACTACCATGATGGTTTTGGCCAAGAGAGAAGAAACGGCAACTGAGAAGATGATGCTGAAGACCGTTTGTCGGAGAAGGCAGGTGGCTTTCCTTGGTTGACCAATGAAGAGAGAAGAAGACAAGAAGCAAAGCAGGAGGGAGACCAGGAGGATGTAGGAGAGGTCCCGGTTGTTGGCTTTGACAAGGGGAGTTTCTCGGTATTTAATGAAGACGATTAAAACAAGGCCTGTGGTTAGGAACAAGAATAGGGCAAAAGAAACCAGGATGATGCCCAGAAGTTCTTCATAAGACAGGAAGGTTATAATTTTGGGGATACATTGGACTCTTTTTTTATTTGGGAATTTATCATCCGGACATTTGGTGCATTTTTCTGTATCTGAGAAAAAAAACAACAACCCCATATTTCTTTGTCCATTGCATTTCAAAATATATTGTACATTCTTTGGGAACAAGTGATTATCAGGAGCATTTTCTGGGATGGATTTCTTAATATCTCCAGAGACAAAAAATAAGTGTATCACTTGTTAAAAAATATAGCTATGGTATATTTTTGACAGGATATGAAATTGAGGGAAGGCTTAGGACTTGAATGTTTTCTTTTGTAATGTTCAGAATATTGATAGGAACCTCCATTACTAAAGGAAAATAAGGAATCAATTAATCTTTTTAAAGAAACTTATCTTTCAGGTGGCAATTCTTGTCATACTTGCCTCAGAACAGGCTGACGGATCAAGTTACTGCTCCAAACAATTTGGAATGGCCTTTGGAGCAGTGGTGATACGGGTGCAGCCAGAAACAGGCATAACTGTCCATGCCACCATATTGTGCATCTCGTATATCAGCAATACCTTTTCAGTGTTCCTCAAAGGGAACCCATGTAGACTGCATTGCAATCCTCCTTTCAGGAGGTGGACCTAAAACAATTCCTCATGTTTTAAGAAACTCAGGTGTTCCTAGAGAAGTAAATGTGGAAGGAAGGATACATCCAAGCTAAAAAGAAGAAATATTTTCTCTGGCAGTAGTAAAGCCTGCCCAATCTGCCACAGCCACCTGTCTCTATCCAGCCCTTCCTTCACAGTCTTTTTGCTCTTCTGTTTAGATAAGAAATGGGGCATTTTGGAAATAAACCAGAAATCAGTTCAGCTTCAAAGTGTTTTTTAATTCATACTTTCATGACAATGCTCTGGATGGATCCAGTTCCACCAGGCCTTCCTTTCCTCTGGTGTCACCCACCTTTCTGAGTGGAGAAGGTCCCCTCCGGACAAGGAATGCAGTCATAGCAGCAAACTGGCTCTCCTTCTCGAGCCCTCTTGACAAATCCAGGATGACAACTTTCCACACATTCAGATTGAGGAAAGGACTGAGCAGAAAAGAAATAAGATTGCAAAGAAAATATGTGGAAAATGGAGGTAAAAATGGATATTAGACAAGTTACTAGCCTCTGGTCTTCACTTAAGTAAGTAAAATCTCTCACTATTTCCAAATGGTTGGAGATATAACTTCTGGAAGATTCTTCCATTAGTTCCTCTCTTTTGCTTTTGGCATCTCACATTGCCCCCCAAAAAAGGACTTTATTATATAGAAAATATTTTTATTTATTATTATAATAAATTTATTATTACCTTCTCACACTGCTCCATTTTGTGAACCACCTATGGTTTAGTATCTCCTTCAAACTGGTGAGAAACCCACAAGGGCTGGGGAATGTGTCACTAAGAGCTTCGGGTTTGTTTGCTCCTTGTGCCCAAACTAGCAAAGAAAAAAGGGAATTCTGTTGACCAGGGCCTGAATTCAGATGAATTTGAATCATGATTGGGTGGAGGTCCTTTTGGTCCCACTGGGAGAGAAGCTTCGTCCTGCTTGGGGAAAAGTGTCCCCTGAAAGGGCCGGTTCATAGTTGGGGAGGTTCTTAAAGAGACCCGACCTGGTCAGACTTATCCATGCCTCTCTTTTACACACACACACACACACACACACACACACACACACACACAAAGGGGGGGAGAGGGGGAAGACAGGGAAAGAGGCAGAATGAGAGAGAGATACAGAGAGATACAGAGAGGGGGAAGGAGAGAAAAAGACAGGGAAAGAGTGAAATAGAGGGAATGAGAGAAGAGGAAGAGAGAGACAAGAAAGGAAAGAGAAAGAAATAAAAGAGAGAAAGGAAGCAAAAGGAGGAAAATGGATAGACAAAGAAAGGGAGAGATGGAAGGACGGGACAAAGAAAGAAAAAGAAAGAAAGAGTTGGAGGGAGGAGAAAGTGAATGAGATATATGGATGGATAGATAAATACATGGAAGGAGGGAGGGAGGGAGGGAGAGAGAGAGAAAAAAGGAGAGGAAGGAAGCACACAAACCCTAGCTTCAGAAGACTCTTTGAAGCAGCACAGCAATCTAGGGCTGGGCTGCAAGGGATCTCGGAGGTCATCTAGTCCAACCCCCTGCTCCAGCAGGAGATCCTTACAGAATCAAAGAATATCAGGATCAGAAGGCTGTGTGCGTGTGTGTGTTTGTGTGTTTGTGTTTATGGTTGTCAAAACTCCAAAACCAGGTCAAGGAGCTCTGGGGAGATCAGTCATAAATTAGAACACTTGCTAAGCAACTGGCCATTAAGGGAGGACCACTTGTATTTGGTTTGCCAGTCACATGGCCACCTGGCCATACCCATCTGGTCACGTGACCATCAAGCCACACCCACAAATTAAGCCACGCCCACAGAACCGGTTGTTACAAAATTTGAATCCCAGCCCTAGATGGAACTGAGAAAAGATTTCAGCATTAAATGATAACCAGCCGTTTCCTTCCCATGACCCCATTAACACGCATTTCTCCCCTCTTCTCACACCCTTAATTTTAAGGTGTGATATCCGAACAATCTTGATAATTTCAGGTGAACTGAAAGCCTTGGAGCTGCTTCCTAGGAGCAGAAGGCCCATTGCTCCATCCCAGGGAGGGTGAAAGGGTGGCATGGAGAGCTCTGGCCAGGTCCGGCCTCCTTAAGAGCCTCCCAGATTATGAACCTGCCCCTTCAGGGGACACTTTTCCCCAAGCAGGACGAGAGGAAGCTTCTTTCCCCCAATGGGGCCAAAAGGACCTCCGTCCAATGACGATTCAATCCCATCCAATACAGTCCAAGCCTGGATTCAGGCCCCAGTCAGCAGAATTGCTGCCTTCGTTGCTATTCTGGGCACAAGGAGCAAACAACCAGAAGCTACTAGCGACACATTCCCCAGCCCTTGTGGGATTCTCACCCATTTGATGGTGACCCTTAATTGTACGTGGTCCACAAAATGGAACAATACTGATGCCTCCCAAGCAGCCTAATGGAAAAAATCTGGTTTCTACTGCTCAGATTCAATTCTTGGTGAAGGTCAACCACCTTTGGGGAATAGCATCAGCCCTCTTGAAATGGGACCTCAGGCTTTGGAAAATGGAGAGAAGACAACAAACTTTCTCCTACCTTGTTGAGCAACTTTAGCCATGAAAGAACATCTTTGTTGATATAAAGTCTCTGTCTTACAAAATACGCCACAGTCTCTTCCCTGGGATGATCCCTGGGAAGAACGAAGGAGCCCGAAATGAACAGATCTGCTGCTACCTCTCCATTTGGGTCCATGTAGAGTTCCTGGTTTGAAATATTGACAAACTCATTCTTCTCCAGGAAAGGATGGAACTAGAATGGGAACATGCAGCAATTTTAAAAGCAGAAAACTTTGTTTCTTATCCCAGACGCTTTTTCAATATTTAATCTTTCTTCTGTAGTTGTCTAATTTACAGACATGCTTCATTAGGAAAATGGGTGTTACCACTATCTTACAAGTGAAGGGAAAAAGTTCACAAAAATTTGTCGATCATATTTTGACAATATAGATTTAGACAAAATATAGTTGAAAAACAGAAAAAAGGAGATTTATGAACTCCCTGAAAGCAACAGGTTGGTTATCAGAAACACGGATTTCTGAAGAAGAAAATTGCCAGGGTAATCCTCTCCCAGGAAGCCCAGACAGGAAACCTGAGCTAGGCCCACTTCGCTGTAATGCTGCATAGACAGGATTTGGGGAGCCAGAAAGTACAAATCTCCCACCGACCCTTTTTTTATGCAGCTGTAGGTGTCCTCCTCTTATCTGCTTCTTCCCCAGGCAGAATCCCTCCTCCACCCCCCAAAAGTCATTCCCTCCTATCACTGCCCTTTCTAAATGGGTTGTAGGAAAGGTGGAGATATAACTTATGTGCTTTATGCAAGTCATCCTCACATATTATTTCATTTACTAAATATATTATGCTGATATAACTTGATCTCAGGAAAGAGTAACAAACAATTTTGTGATGTGATCAGAAACCCAGTTGTGAGGGGTGGATGGCATGATAATTAAGTGGATAAAAACTGATTTTAAAATGGGTCTTCCGGTTTGTCGGCTTCGCGAGCGGCAGGGATTCGCGAAGCTGCGCGATCCCTGCTGCGCTAGCCGCTTTTGGTGCTCCGATCCGGACGGGTCCGGAGCTAGGCTGCCCTGTAGGGGCAGCTGAAGATAGGGGGGATCCGGAGAGGGGTTTGGGGGTGTTGCAGACCCCCTCCCCGGCCGGCAGAACCCCCTTTTCCCAAGACGGTGCAGCGGCGGTCCGCAATGGCCGCCACAAAGAAGCTGGCAGCCGGGTAAGAATGCGCAGGAGGAAGTGGAGAAAGTTTTTGAAAGGAGAAAGTTTTTCTTGGTTCCCAGGACTCTAAGACATATTTAACAAAATTCCTGAAAAGTATGACTCTCTGAATGATACCTTCTAGAAGAGGAAAAAAGCGGCAGTTTGGTGGTGCTGAAAGGAAAGTTTACCCTCCTTCCCTACGGAATTAATAAGTGGATATTAAGAAACCTACTTTTTTTAGGTGAAAACTGGCTTTAAGTGATGAGTGGGAAGGGAGAGGACTAAAAAAAAAATATTTGTATGCTAAGACTTTGTTGGAGGAGATGCCTTAAGGATTTGAAGACTGAAATATATTGACTTTAAGAAACAGATTTGGACTTTCTTTTTCTCTGATTGATACTACCCCAGGAGGAGAAAGTGAGAACTCTGCCTTGGTTTGGACTGATTGATAACTTTGGGACTGTTTTATTTTTTCTTTGGAATATTCTGGTTGTTGTAAGAAGAAAGAAGGGGAAAAGAAAAGAAAAGATTTATAATGGCTCTTTCTATTGAGGATCTGAGAAAAGATTATGAGCAAGCAAAAAAAAAATGGTAAAGCTGGTTTGAAAGAAGCCTTCCTTTTTTTTAGAAATGGCGCTTATTAACTATCAACAAACATTACAACAGATGAAGACAGCAGAAGAAGAAGAAGGAGAGGAAGCCATTTTTAATGAATTTCAGAATTTGACCAAGAAAGAAGGAAGAGGGAAAGGAAGAGAAATAAAGGACTTAAGATTTAAAAAAATATTTAAGAAAGGGAAAAATAAGGTCCAAAATCAACATAATGATAGTAAACAAAAGGGAAAAGGAACACGACAGAGAAGGGAAGTCAGTAAGGCAGAGGCTAGAAGAAGGGGGGGGGGTAGAAAGGTTTGTTGGGAGAAGAAAGGAAGGGAAAAGGTGGAGAAAAATTACAAAGTTTTGAAACTAAATGGGAAAAATGGAATCTTTTTTAGGGATAAAGGTTAAAGTATAATTACTTTAAAAGAGATTTTGCAAGGTACATAAGATGATATTGTAGTATTGTATTAGAAATAGAAAACTTAAATGGTTTAAGAGTTGATAAGAGATTAAAATGTTGAAATGTTTAATAATGATTGGTTTTAAAATTAAATAATATGAGGGGAGGCTTAGAATACTGAGTTTTAATTAAAGAGCTTAATAAGATTATGGTATTGATGTTATTATAAAATTTTTATTATAGTATTTGTTTTTTTGGAAAAGGCAATGGGAATGTGATAAGATGTAATATTTAGATTTATTATTTAATTATGTATTTAATTATTTTGGATGTACTATTTAGATAGAATGTACCAAGCAGAATCTGATTGGGTATTCGGTATTGTTCTAAATGTTAATTTGATTAATTTAGGGGGGAGATAGAAAGGCGTCATACTCTGATTAGTGATTTCAGGAGAAACTTCTTTTTTTATATATAAGGAACGAGACAAAGGGACAATAAAGAATGGACAAAAGATACAAATATAATGATTTAAATTGGGATGATTAATTAAGATGGAATTGAGAAGAGTGAAATGTGTGGAGAAGTTAATATAGAGGACTTAGAATGGTAAAAAAAATGGGTAATGACATGTAAGATGAGCATGAACATAATTGAAGTCCATGAAGAAAGAGATACCTGGGGCCAGGTTACTTTCAAAAAAAGATTTTTTTTATGTTTTGTGTGTTGTGTGTATATGTTTTTTTGGGGGGGAGAATTAATAAAACCTTGCAGAAATATAGAATGAGAATAATGGTAACTAAGTCAGAAAGAAATAGATGAAATAATAATAATGAAATTGAATAAGAATAAAGAGAAGTAAAGAGAAATTGGATAAGAGGTTTTTGTATGTTTATATGGAAATGGTTTAAAACAGAATTATAGTCTATAAAACAAGATTTTATCTGACTTGTTAAATTTATAATGGAAAAAGGTTTAAGCATGTAATGGATAATGATGATTTGTGTGTTTTTGAAATTTAATAAAACTTGTTGTTTTTTTTTAAAAAAAACTGATTTTAAAATGGTACTCAAATAATCTTTAGTTTTTTTAATCTTTGTCATGAAAGTGGGAAGATACAACATTTTGTCGTTAAGTCATCAATTTTTCTATTTTGTCATTAATATAATAGGGTTGATAAATTGCTATTATACAAGATTGATACTAATTCTCAGGCAAATATACTTTTATGTTATTTAAACATTACCAACTTTACAGAAAAATATTTATGATTTCCTCCTAGAAACAACTGTATGACTAAAAAGCAATAGAAAACTATCTGGGTTTTAGGATGTGATAAATTATAGTATCTCATACAAAAACATTAATGATGCACTGGATGAAGGATTGTGCCAAGCTTGATAAGTATGTAAGGGACCCAGTTTGGTCTACTGGTTAAGCCCCCAAAGTAGAAAGCAAGAGGATGTGAGTTCAAGTCCCGCCTTGGTCATGAAACAGGCTGGGGGATTTGGGGCCAGTCTCTCAGCCCAACTCAACTCACAGGGTTGTTGTTGTGGGGAAAATGAACACACAACTACTCATTGGTACTCAGCCCCCGTGGCTTCTGCAGAGAAGGGCTTTTAAGGATGGGGGATGAGTTAGTGCACTTAGTGAACTCAAACAAGGTCTCAAAGATCTGGAAATCCAACAAGATGGGGCTGCTCTTCCCAAGAATGTTTATTTGAGCAGCCTTTAGAGCAACGAGATATTTATATCGAATAACTCTGCAAAGAGTCCAAAGGGAATTAACCTCCGAGAGCTGCAACGGAGTTCCCAGAGCCGTTTCAGGGAGCCGATACAAAGAAAGAGCGCCTGAGCTGAGACTGGGGCGCTGAGGACAAGGGGCCACTCGAACTGCAGCTCACGCAGAGGTGGTATTCAACCGGTTCTCAACGGCTTGGACGAACCGGTGGTCACCCCTGGTTGGCCACACCCCCGAACCGGGTCGCCCGCTTGTCCCAGTCGCTCTCCTAGCTTTCCCTACCACGTGGTGGCTGTGGGGCAGATCGGGCAGATGTCCCACAGCTGTTGCACATGCGCACTGTGTTTATCACCGCTACTCATGCAGTGCGCATGTGGAGCAGCCCTGGGACATCCGCCTGCCTGCCCTCTCTCCTGGATCACATTTTCTTCCTTCTCCCGGCGGATGCGCCTCTTCCAGCCTGGCCTGGCCAGCCAGCAGGGGAGTGGGCGGACGTCCCGGGTCTTCTCGCCCCCCTTGTCACGATATGCCTGCAGGAGCCCCTCAGGCCAGCTGAGCCGGGAGCCGCCATTCCCAGACTTCTACTCTCCCATGCTTGGTCAACGCCTCTTCACCTTGCCTGAAGCAGCTGCCCCTGCCCCTGCCCCTGGCCCTCCCTCACCTGGCCTGAGAAGGTAAGGGGGACGGTGGGGGATAGCGAAGAGGCCGGGTCCCTATCTTCCCCTCTCTCTTCCCTACTCTCTGTGTCTGTGTGTGTGTGTGTGAGACAGAGAGAGAGAGAGAGAGAGAGAAAGAGAGCGGGGGGGGGGCAAGAGAAGAAAGAAAGAAAAAGAAAGAAAGAGAGAGAGAAAGAAAGAGAGGGAGAATGGAGAAAGTGAATGAGATATATGGATGGATAGATAAATACATGGAAGGAAGGAGGGAGGGAGGGATAGAGAAAAAAAGGAGAGGAAGGAAGGACACAAACCCTGACTTCAGAAGACTCTTTGAAGTAGCAGAGCAATCTAGGGCTGCCATGCAATGAATCTCGGAGGTCATCTAGTCCAACGCCCTACTCCAGCAGGAGATCCTTACAGAATCAAAGAATAGCAGGGTTAGAAAGCTCTCTGTGTGTGTTTGTGAGTGAGTGTGTGAGTGTGTGTGTGTGCATGTGTGTTTGTGTGTTTGTGTTTATGGTTGTCAAAACTCCAAAAACAGGACAAGTAGCTCTGGGGAGATCAGTCATAAATTAGAGCACTTGTTAAGCAACCGGCCATTAAGCGAGGACCAATTGTATTTGGTTTGCCAGTCACATGGCCACAAAGCCAAGCCCACTCAGTCACATGGCCACAAAGCCACGCCAATCTGGTCACGTGACCACCAAGCCATGCCCACAAATTCAAGCCATGCCCACAGAACCAGTAGTAAAAAAATTTGAATCCCACCAGTGAGTTCACAGCCTGCTATGCGGCATCTCCTATCAGGACTCAGGGATTCACTTTGTGACGCCTCTCCTAATAAAATATCCAGGAAATACGGAACTCTTTTATGTGCAACTGCAGTTATCAGATCAGTACGAAGGACTTTCTCTGAATGGGACCAAATTCTGTTCTGCTGTAATGCAAAATTATGTATTTATTTATTTAGGACATTTATATTGCCACATATTCGCACATGACTCAGCACTAGGCAGACTCTAACTGCCCCTTGACTGTCATTTATTTTTATTTTTCTTTATTATTATTATTATTATTATTATTATTATTATTATTATTATTATTATTTGTAATGCTGGTTTCTGAATGTAATAAAAGTGGACTGGATGAAGGAGGAAGCTGTGTTGGAGACATTTGCCATCTTGAGTTATTTGTAAATAAATACATGTTTATGAAAACAATCTCAAAATCGTACTTGACTGCAACCTGAAACTGAGTCTTGAGAGAAGACAAGGAGGAGATTATGAGAGCAGCTTCTCCAACTTGCAAAATCTCTCAGTTGGACAAGGGAGGATTCAACACTCTTCCAATGACGGAAAGAGGTGTTGGGAGTTAAAACCCTTCTCATTCCTAGGAAAATAAAATATTTTAGGATATACTGAAAAGACACAATACATTTCCCTAAAAAGAAAAGTAGAAACTCAGAGAGGCTGAAACTCCGCCCCCTCCCACCTTTGCTAATGGACTCTGGCCTAGACCACTTATTTTACATAACAAAGATCAGGTAAAGCTATATAGGAATTGCCCAAAGCCATCACCATCATCCAGGCAGGCTCAACCAAGCCTGGGACTCAGAACAGCCTATAGAGTTGCCCCTGCATGACCGGATGGGAGTCTGACAACCAATTAGAATACAAGCTCCAATTCAAATCCCAACAGAGGGCATCAAACAGTTGCACTCTCAGCATCTCAGCCCTTCTTTCCTCAACCAAGGCATGTGCTCCTGTCCACCATTAAACCATCTTCCAAGCAGTCACCATGTTTCCAGCATCTTTCTTCCCCACTTGGAACTGAACCCAGAAGGAGATTTCTTCCAACAGAGGCTAGACAGAAACTTCAGATCTGCTTCCTGTTATTCCGGAGCGTCAGACAGGAGCAATTAGATGGTGCAAATCTCTTGACCATTTGCAGCACAAGAAGGTTGAGATGTTCCCCTCCTTCTCCTTTGGGTTCCTTCTCCAAAGGATCTCAGATTAATGGATCCCTATCGGGACCCCCCATACCTGCCATGACTGCAGCCTCGGAGCCCCCAATCTCTTTTCTTCCTCCTTCCTTCGCCTCCTCGATCTGGACGAATAAGCGGCATTCATGGCCTGGGCCAGAGTCTGAATGATACGGTACCACTGACGGTTAGTATTGATCCGTTTCCTGTTTGTTTTCTCCTGGGTCTCCAGTGGGGCTTTCTGGGTGCATCTTCTGCGGCCTTTGACAGAAAGGACGTGCTTGGAAAGGGAACAGTGAAAATAATGATCTTGAAACGGATCTTCCACAAAGAAATGGGGTTCAAAGGCAGCATCTGTTGGCCTTTTTTTGGACAGATAACCAAAACTCGAAATACTATGGATGTATTTGAGAGGTATGTGCTTCTGTATTGTATACAGTGCAAAATTTGTGAGGATCCAGACTTTCCCTTCAATGGGTCCTGGCAAATGCATAAGTGCTTCATGGAAAGGAAAAATTCTGTTCCAGATGGAAATAAATTCCATAAAGTGGACAAAGACGTTGATTTGTCTCCACTTAGAGAGGGCCTCCCTGAGGGGTGCTGTTTGTCCAGTTGTTTGTGAATCGTTCTGATATAACCACACAAATTCCATTCCTGACAAGCATCGGAGGGAAAGTCCTCATGAAATAATCTCCCTTTTCTGTGTCTGAAGCAAAGAGGCCAATCAGGGTCCATCTGAAATGGAGGAGCAGCTGGACAATTGCTGGGTATTGGAATCCTTCTTTGGGGAGCATCTGGTGGAAAAAGGGGAATCTCCTTTTATCACTCAGAGCCTCTGAAGGAATTCCAAGAGTGATCTGAAAAAAGTAATGAAGAATGCTGTGTTATAATGTGGTCCAGATCAACTCCAAAATATTACTTATTGACAAACCCAATTTTGTTTTGATGAATATATAAGAATAGTTTGTTCCTTAGTCATGGTTTAAAATATTTAAGACAGAATATTAACAAGATTGTATATAAAAATGGAATGAAAAATCATATTAAACAAAAAAAAAACAATAAAAATGCAATGTAAATTTCTGTGTCACCCATACAATTCCAACAATTAGATTCAAATTAGCAGATGTTAGATAAAATGTCTGGATCTAAGATATAGGGCTGTATTATATGCTATTTTTGAGTACTAAAACCTCTTTCTCAGCTTCTATATCCCAAATTCTTTGTGAAGCAATTTTTCGGCTTCTTCTCTAGATGTACAAGAGCACAACTGCTAACAGAAATTGACAGTTGCACAATCCAATAAGTTTTTAATTGAAATTTTGTCTGTTTTGGGACTATGTCTGTTTCATCACTTTAATTTTAACCCAATAATTATATACCCTGAATTTATACAAAGCAGAAATTGTGTAAATTAACAATTATCTATGAGGGCAGGAGCTGAACTCCTTTTATCCATCCCAAAGATGGATATCTTGGTCTGAATATTTTTTATACATAGACAGGACTATTGCCAACTTCATTCCAATTGGATAAGGCAGATATTATTGATATGTGGAAATGAACATGCTAATGGAGGACCTCAAAACCTGGATAGATTTTCAATAGTAGAATATTCAATAGAATATCCTCTAGGGACCTTATGGCTCTTCAGGTCTTTAATGGTGAACTTGGAGATGAACATAATAGACTAAAACATCGTTGATATGTTCCCTAATATTCTGAAAAGCTGCTCTTGAATTCTATGAAGATATTGGATCTGTTGTTCATCCCCACCACCCCACTCACCTTACCAGATAGAGAAAAACACACAAACCTGTGGGACTTTGTAGGTGCCTACAAACATTGACATCTGGATGGAGATGTCCCTGGAAGCTTCACCAATCAGAGCCAGGAGGTTGTCCTTCCTCCCACAGCCATAGTTGGGGACATTGGATTCTCCAGTAGAAAGAATGTCCAGCAAGGCATCTGAAGTGCGGAAGGTGCTTCCATAGTTGTCATGGATGTTGTAACCAAGGGTGAGATTGTGCAGGAGCTGGGAATTCTTGCTGACCATTTGAATACCAAAAATTGACATTAGGGTATCTGTTAGAGCAGAACTCTTCCTATTGAAAAACAATATTCATGTTATTATATTCAATAGCAACAACAAATGTTTTTAAAATATATAATCCTTCACAAACCCCCTAAGCCTTAGAGAAAACAAATCCAAATCGAAGACATAGCAGAGAGGCCATCTCACTACTTAAACAATTATCAAGGTGACCCAGGAGAGGAAACGGATCTTCAGGTTTTTAAACTACTCCTTATAGGCCAACATTGATCCAAATCAAATGATCAATTATCCATCACCCTGCATGACTTACGAAGAAGGTATAGGAGGGCTGTTGAAAGGCCACATTATAGGCGACACATATATTTCAGTTGTGACCACACCAATGAGATGGTCTCCAGGCCTGTAAAAGCTCCATGGATTGTACCCATCCTGGTGCTCCAAACTCAATGGGCATTTCCTTCTCAGCTTCCCACAGACTGATGGGGACACCAGCAGAAGCAGAAGCAGGAGGTCCATCATTCATGGCATTAATCAATCCACTTCCTGTTTCTAACACAAACAACAGGAACAGTTGGAAAAATTCAAAGACTCTGAGAAATGCCAGTGGCTTTCCTGATCTAAACAGAGAATCACTCAATTTCATCTGAAAAGGAGAGAAAGGTGCAATCAAGAGCAGAGCCTGCACCTGTCCCAAAACTTGGTCCCAGAGAGCTTCACCAAGGAATTTATCCTTTTCTGATACAAGATCCTTTGCATGTGGGTTCAGTCTAATGCCTGCATCAAAGTCAAAAACTGGAGATATAGCATCACAGATCTCAAAGGCCCAGATGGTCATAATTACAGTGAGAAGCAACTTCTCCTCTTGGGATCCTGAACTTTTTCTGGGCTCCATCTGCAGAGGAGAGGCTGGAATAAACCATGTTAGTAAAAATTACAGATATACCCCTGGGGTCACTGTTTTGTTGTGGTTGTGGTCCTTCCTCCCAGTCAGGGCAAGTCCAGAAAGTGATGCTGGGGAAGAGAATTCAGCACCCAGGGAATTGACTTCTGCTGTCCTTCAACATGGCCTTTTGTCTCCAGAGATTGCTGGGGAAGGTCACCCAGAGCTATGGAGTTTGGTGCCACTTCTAAGTTAATGCCATTTAACTGTAGCGTTGCCTGTCTTCTAATGACAATCTGCACCCTTGAACTCTGCCCAAGGTTAAGAGTAGACCCTGTTTGGAATTCTGTTTTATGTCATAATCCCATATATTGATCTTAATTGCAGCCAGTTTTAAAATTGCTTGTACCTGAAATGAAATTTCATTTCCCATCTTTTCTAGCAATATTAATTTTGAGATTAAAGCTCATTAAGAAGCTCTTGTGGACTAGATCATTGGGTAAACAGGGAGAAGATTATAGAATGGATGATTTTTTTATTTTTATTTTCTTGTCATTCCTGTGTTATCTTACCATGTTCCTATAATACACCAAGTTTCTTTTTATTTTGATTTTTCTTAGTTTTTTAAATAAAGAATGGACCGTAAGTTCTGCAAGTGCTATCTATCCATCCCTATCTTTCTATCTATCTATCTATCTATCTATCTATCTATCTATCTATCTATCTATCTATCTATCTATCTATCTATCCATATCTATCTCTATCTATCTCTATCTGTCATCTATCTATAACTACACATCCATATCTATCTATCTATCTATCTATCTATCTATCTATCTATCTATCTATCTATCTATCTATCTATCTATCTAATCTATCTATCTATCTATCCATATCTATCTCTATCTATCTCTATCTGTCATCTATCTATAACTACCCATCCATATCTACCTACCTACCTACCTACCTACCTACCTACCTATCTACCTACCGTGTTTCTCACAAAATAAGGCCAGGCCTTTTTTTTTTTTTTTTGACCCCTGAATAAATGGCTACGTCCGTCTTTTGGGGGTGACTCCCCCCCACCTAGAGGGGCCCATATGCACATACCTCTCCACGAGGCTGTTTCTATCGGCTGACAAAAGCTCCCCTGAAGGCCGAGTCCCCAGCCGCTTCGGGGCGAGTCATGGATGCCCGTGTCCCCTCACCTTTAGGCAGTGTCTTTCGGGCGATGGAAGCTCCCCAAGGGCAGTCACCAGCCACTTCGACCAGCCGGTAGAAGCGGTCTCGGGGCAAGCGCCCACGCACATTCCCCTCGTTGGGAGGCCGCTTCTATCAGCCGACCAAAGTGGCCGGTGACTGCCCTTGGGGAGCTTCCATCGCCCGAGAGACACTGCCTAAAGGCGAGGGGACATGGGCAGCCATGACTCGCCCTGAAGCGTCTGGGGACTCTGCCTTCGGGGAGCTTCTATCGGCTGATGTTCTCTCGGTAGATCAGGCTATTCTAACCTAGGCTACCTGCAGGGCTCTCCTAAAGGCAAGTTTTCTCCCCACCCACCCCCGCCCGTCCCCCCATTTCTCTTCACCTTGTGTAGTTCTAACGAACGATGTGAGAAATGGCGGGGAAAGGCATAGGCCTAAATTTTGGGAGTGGGGCTTAATTTCACCTCATGCCTAGAAATCATGCTGGGCCTATTGGTGGAGGCCCTATTGTTGGAGAAACACGGTATCTATCTATCTATCTATCTATCTATCTATCTATCTATCTATCTATATCTATCATCTATCTATCTATCTAAATATCTACCCATCCATCCATCCATCCATTCAATTTACTGGCCACCCATCTTATCACAGGGAAACCCTACAAAGATGGCGGTGATGCCCACAGTGTGGTGGATGGTGCAACCTAATTTCTAGCGACAGGATTTCTGGAGATCTGGTGGCTCTTCCCCTGTTGTGGGGATCTTCTATTTGCGGGGGGAGGGACCCCTCTGACCTTCCCAATTTCTGGGGCTGGGACTTTCTATCTCAAAAAAGGTGCTGTTGGAACTCCTTTGTTCCTGGTTTATTGGCATCCGTTGTTCAGGGAGGATGTTTCTTCACTGGGGGAGACATTAATATGGACTTCTTGGCCCAGAAGGGGAACCGGGGGGCTGAGTGGGAGGGGGAACTCAAGGGACAGGCAGGCCCACCCTGGCAGGGAGCAGCAGAGGAAGGCCCGTATCCCAGGTCCACTGCTTGGAAGTTCTCCCCCTGAACCTCACTCAGATTCTGATCTCAGGGCCTGCAGACCAGATCCTGGGTGGCTCCGGGTTCAAGCTGTGGCTTTTCAGGGCCTGGTTGATGTGCAATGAGACTCTCTTCTCCTCCAGGAGGTTCCCAGCCATGTCTGACCGAAGCCGGGTGAGGCCCAGAGGGGAGGAAGCCCACCCCAACTTCTGGGTTTGTCCCAGGGAGACCCCAGAGGAGGGAGGAGGGGGGCTATGGTCATCCAGGGTTTCTCACCGGCCTTGAGGAGGCTCCATGTAGACCTCTGGCTTCTCTCAGGGGGGCTGCGAGGACCCCAGCCTGGTCAAGCATGTTGTGTGAATGGGGTCCTCGCCAGAAGAAAAGGGTCCCCAATACAGGTAGTCCTCAACTTATGACCACAACTGAGCCCAACATTTCTGTTGTTAAGTGAGACATCCATCAAGTGAGTTTTGCCCCATTTGATGGGCTTTCTTGCCACAGTCATTAAATGAATCATTGCAGTTGATAAGTTAGGAACCCGGTCATTAAGTGAATTTGGCTTCCCCATTGACTTTGCTTGTCAGAAGGTTGTAAAAGGGGATCACAATGGCCCTGGGATGTTGGTCCCATTATAAACATGAAACTGTGGCCAAGCACCTGAATTCTGATCCCTGCATTTGATGCTGCAAAGGTCATTAATTGTGAAAAATGGTCCTAAGTTCCATTTCTCAGTGCAGTTGTAACTTGGATCGGTCACTAAATGAATGGTTGGGAGTCGAGGCCTGCCTGTGTATCTCCTCTTGATCAGCTTCTCTTCCAGGAATTCATCTTCTTCCGAGTTTATTTATTTATTTATTTGATTTGCCAATTGTTTACAAGATAATAAGTATAAGTGTATACATAGTTGTGAATACATGAAATGGGTACATATAAGAAAAATAAAAGAAGAATAAGAGAAACAATAGGACAGGGACGGTAGGCACGTTGGTGCGCTTATGCACGCCCCCTACAGACCTCTTAGGAAAGGGGTGAGGTCAATAGTAGACAGTCTAAGGTTAAAGTTTTTGGGGTTTGGGGAAGAAACTACAGAGTCGGGTAGAGCAGGGATCCCCAACCTTTTCGACGCCGCGGCCCGGTTCCGGCGTCAGCTGGGCGCCGCGGCCCAGTTCCGGCGTCAGCTGGGCGCCGCCATCTTTTTGACGAAAAATCACTTCCGGTGACGTCACGGAAGTGATTTTTCGTCAAAAATGGCGGCGCCAGCGCTTCGGGTGAGCTTTTCGGGAAAAATGGCTTTCTACCGGAAAAGCTCACCGAAGCGCTGGCGCCGCCATCTTTTTGACGAAAAATTGCTTTTTTACCAAAAAGATGGCGGCGCCCAGCAACCAGCGGCCCGGTAAGTCTTGTTCCGCAGCCCGGTACCGGTCCGCGGACCGGCGGTTGGGGACCCCTGGGGTAGAGTATTCCAGACATTGACCACTCTATTGCTGAAGTCGTATTTCCTGCAATCAAGTTTGGTGCGGTTAACTTTGAGTTTGTATCTATTGTGTTCTCTTGTGTTGTTATGGTTGAAGCTGAAGTATTCATTGACAGGTAGGACATTGCAATGTATGATTTTATATACCATGCTTAAATCAGACCGAAGACGGCGTAGTTCAAGGTTTTCCAGTTCTAGAAGTTCAAGTCTGGTGGCATAAGGTATTCTACAACGAGTAGAGGAGTGGAGAACTCTTCTTGTGAAATATTTCCGGACTTTCTCAATTGTGCTAGTATCCGATACGTAATGTGGGTTCCAGACTGATGAACTGTATTCGAGTATTGGTCTAGCAAATGTTTTGTATGCTCTGGTTAGTAGTGTGATATTACCAGAGAAAAAGCTACGTAGAATTAGGTTAACAACTCTTAATGCCTTTTTGGCTATGTAGTTGCAGTGGGCTCTAGCACTTAGATCATTAGAGGTGAGTATTCCAAGGTCCTTTACAGAGCTTGGGTCATCAACAATATCTTGACTATTCAGCTTGTATTTTATTTTCTGATTTTTTTTGCCAATATGTAAGACAGAGCATTTATTTGTTGAGATTTGAAGTTGCCATTTGTTTGACCATTCTGATACATAGTCAAGATCTTTTTGTAGGGTAGCAGTATTGTCTGTGGTATTGAACAGCTTTACATCATCAGCGAAGAGAACGCAATTGCTCTTAATATGATCACAGAGGTCGTTTATGTAGAGTATGAAGAGAGTTGGTCCTAGAACACTGCCTTGGGGAACACCACTATTGACAGGTACTGGATTTGATAGGACGCTCCCGATTTTGACCATTTGTTGTCTGTTTGACAGGAATGCTTCTATCTAGTTATTCAGTTGTCCAGAGATACCATAGGATTTTATTTTTAGGAGTAGTTTGTCATGTACCACTGAATCAAAGGCTTTACAGAAGTCTATGTAGATTGCGTCTATTACTTTGCCCTGGTCGAGTTGTGTCGTCCATATGTTTTTGCAGTGTAAGAGTTGCAGATTACAGGATAGTTTTTTTCTGAAACCAAATTGTTTATTGGAGAGTAGGTTATTTGTCTCTAAGTGGAGGATGATGGATTGGTTAATAATTGATTCCATGACTTTACAGGTGACGCAGCATAAGGAGATTGGCCTGTAATTTTCAACTAGGCTTGGGTCTCCCTTTTTGAAGATGGGGATGACTGTGGCTTGTGACCATAGGTTAGGCAAGGAGCTGGTCCTGAAAGATTTTTCAAAGATTATGCTTAGAGGTTTGGCTATGGCAGTGGATAGCTTTTTTAAGAAGTAGGCACATATTCCATCCGGTCCAATAGATAGAGATGGTTTTAGATTGCGTAGTGCTTTTTCGACATTGTCTTCTGTGAAATCGATATGTATTAGATCATTGTTGTTATCTGTGGTACGGCTAGGAAATACTGGGCATGATCCATTGCTGTTTACAAATACTGAGCCGAAGAATGTGTTAAAGATGTTGGCTTTAATGGTGTCGTCGTTGCAGACTTTACCATCAGGTCCTATCAAGGGAGGGATGGACCTTGAGTCTTTTAGTTTGTTGTTTACAAAATTGTAAAAAGCACGGGTGGAATTGGTGCTCAGAAGGTTTTCCTCTTGTTTAATGTGATAATTGGTGCATTCGGTCTTTATCTGGTGGCATAAATTTTTGTATCGGCTTTTGAAATTGGCAACGTGACCAGATTTGTTTTTCCGCCAGAGTGATCTATTTTTGGATTGAAGTTTCCTTATTGTTATGGGTAATCTGCTTTTTTGTTTTGTTTTGGGAGTTGTTGTTGGTACATATAGTTTGATGACTCTTTTGACTTCAAGTAAAAATATGTTGTAATGGTCTTCAACAGTATTGCATCCAGTGAATAGAGATTGCCAATCAAGGGATGAGAGATCGTTGTCTATAAGATCATAGTTGCCTTTTTTGAAGTTACAATTGGGGATTGCATCATTGTGGTGATTTTTGTGTGGACGTATGTTGAGACAAAAGTCAATCATATTGTGGTCACTGCTGGAAAAGGGTTCTTTAGTTTGTAATCCGTAAATTAAATTCAAACTATTGCAGAAGATGAGATCGAGGCAGTTGTTTAGTCTAGTGTTGTTGGTTACTAGTTGTTCCAGTCCCAGATTTGTAATAGCATTGTAGAAGGTTGTGTGTATGATTTCAGTTGTACAATCATTTAGGGTCCAGTCAATATGAGGTAGATTGAAATCACCAAGAAAGATAAAAGGGTATGGGCAGGATGCAGCCCATGTTAGTAATGTATTTAGCTTGTTTACATGTTCGATGTCATAATCAGGTGCTCTGTAACATAGTAAGAATTGAATTGTGATATTTAAGGATAGTTCACAGATGATGGTCTCAGGAAGAGCAAGCTGCTGGGTAACTTGGATATTTTTTAGATGTAAGGATTTTTTATAGAAGATAGCAACACCACCTCCTCGACGATTTTCACGATCTGATCGGTAAACATGATAGTCTCTTACTGTGGTAATGGAGTCGGGGAGAGATGCATTGAGCCATGTTTCACAGACAAATATAATGTCGAAGTTAGCCATATTTAGTAGGATGAGAAATTCAGGTATTTTATTCACGAGGATTCTTGCATTGAGTAGTTTGCATTTAAGGCCGGCAGTAGTTGGAATTGAGGTAGTTGGGGGCATGCATGCCTAGTCTTGGGTGATGGTGGATCGGTTGAGGTAGGGTTGTGGTTGAGAGTAAAAGCTGAGTATTGGGTTGTGTGGCTTACTTTTGATACAGTCAGCATGGTAGTCAATGTACAGGTCCTTCTCTCCATTGTCTAGACGGTTTTTGAGTTCAATGTGGAGTACACGGGAGCGGGCACGTTGCTGTATGGTTAGGTCAGGGCGACAACGGAGGTTCTTATGGTTGGTGTTGGTTTTGGTAGTGAGTTTATAGTATAAATGAATTTACGTTTGCTTGATTCATTTTTGCAAATGACTCTGCACAGGCGAGGGGCCACAGAGCCGTCACTGTTATTGAGCTCTCGGCCAATGCGTGAAATGTCAAGTATTTCATCAGCGGAGATGGTTGATGCTTGATAATCCCTGATGATGTTTCGGACAGTTGTGATGTCATCATTGTTATTGGTGACCTCTAGACCAAATAAGATGGCGTTTGGATGTTTCCGTTCACGCTCAACAGCTTCTCTGATGAGGATTGGGATATCAATATTTGTCTGGGTTGTGTTTATTTGTGGATTGGGTTTTGGATTGGGTTGTGGTTGTTGGGTAGAGATGTGGTTTGTAGCGTTGTTTCTTTTTTTTTCAAGGTTGGATATTCTTTCTTTTACGGCGTCCAGGGATGCTACTATGGTTTCAATGGTATCAATTCTTTCCAACAGATCCAGTTTGGGTTTGCATGATTTGCAGTAATATGGAAACTCATTGGATGATTCCAGGTATTGAATAAATTGCTTGGTTAATCCCAAGCAGTCATGATGAGTGTATTTCTTACACAGAGAACATTTGATGGAGTTTTCATTATCCTCTAGATTTTTGTAGCATTTAAGGCATGTGCAGGAGTCTTGTGGTTCATTGGTGGGGATTATGTTCTCTTTAGGTTGTGGTTTGGCATTGGATTTTATTTTTGGCATGGTAAGATAGTATGTTGATTGAATTAATTAAAGAAACAGTGTTAGGTAATCTATATAGCTAATATCACACCAACCACTCAATTGCAGTAATCTCTCTAGTCAGATAATATTTCAGGGCAACAATCAGCCTAATCAATTAAATATTCTAAACACTAATCAATTAATTACACTAATCATTAATCACACTGTTCATTTAAATTCACTAAATCATTGATTTTACTATTCAATTAAATTACATGAATCTTGATCTTTTCAACTAGTCAGTAATCACACTATTTGCACTAAACACTCTAGTCACACTAATCAATTAGGACCATAAATCAATTGAACCATTAATAAAATATTTTATAGAAATTGATTATCTAACCGTTGATATAGGTGATGAGGTAGAAAAGTTGTAAGTTTTGAGGTAATGAGTTAATCAGTGTTTGATTAAAGTAATGAGGTAGTATTAAGAGTCTGCAAGGAAAGGGTTAATGCTGTTGTTGACTGAGAGGAAATTATTGCTCTTTGTAATAGTAGATTGCTATTACTCTGTAAACAGAAGACTGTAATACGATGCTCAGAGGGTTTTTGAAATAGTGTAAACCTTTCGTAAGCTGTTCAAGTTGAGTAGTAGAAGAAAATACAGTCACGTGGCTTGGGTTAACTTATCCGATCTGTCATTTACTTCCAACTAAATCTGGTAGTAATTCCAGATCATTAATCACAGCTATTTTCCTCCTTAGAGTTCCACTTTCCAAGGAAAATTCCACTGCAGAAAATGTTTACCGATCAGATCGTGAAAATCGTCGAGGAGGTGGTGTTGCTATATTCTATAAAAAATCCTTACATCTAAAAAATATCCAAGTTACCCAGCAGCTTGCTCTTCCTGAGACCATCATCTGTGAACTATCCTTAAATATCACAATTCGATTCTTACTATGTTACAGAGCACCTGATTATGACATCGAACATGTAAACAAGCTAAATACATTACTAACATGGGCTGCATCCTGCCCATACCCTTTTATCTTTCTTGGTGATTTCAATCTACCTCATATTGACTGGACCCTAAATGATTGTACAACTGAAATCATACACACAACCTTCTACAATGCTATTACAAATCTGGGACTGGAACAACTAGTAACCAACAACACTAGACTAAACAACTGCCTCGATCTCATCTTCTGCAATAGTTTGAATTTAATTTACGGAATACAAACTAAAGAACCCTTTTCCAGTAGTGACCACAATATGATTGACTTTTGTCTCAACATACGTCCACACAAAAATCACCACAATGATGTAATCCCCAATTGTAACTTCAAAAAAGGCAACTATGATCTTATACACAACTATCTCTCATCCCTTGATTGGCAATCTCTATTCACTGGATGCAATACTGTTGAAGACCATTACAACATATTTTTACTTGAAGTCAAAAGAGTCATCAAACTATATGTAACAACAACAACTCCCAAAACAAAACAAAAAGCAGATTACCCATATCAATAAGGAAACTTCAATCCAAAAAGAGATCACTCTGGCGGAAAAACAAATCTGGTCACGCTACAATTTCAAAACCGATACAAAAATTTATGCCACCAGATAAAGACCGAATGCACCAATTATCACATTAAACAAGAGGAAAACCTTCTAAGCACCAATTCCACCCGTGCTTTTACAATTTTGTAAACAACAAACTAAAAACTCAAGGTCCATCCCTCCCTTGATAGGACCTGATGGTAAAGACTGCAACGACGACACCATTAAAGCCAACATCTTTAACACATTCTTCGGCTCAGTATTTGTAAACAGCAATGGATCATGCCCAGTATTTCCTAGCCGTACCACAGATAACAACAATGATCTAATACATATCGATTTCAAAGAAGACAATGTTGAAAAAGCACTATGCAATCTAAAACCATCTCTATCTATTGGACCGGATGGAATATGTGCCTACTTCTTAAAAAAGCTATCCACTGCCATAGCCAAACCTCTAAGCATAATCTTTGAAAAATCTTTCAGGACCAGCTCCTTGCCTAACCTATGGTCACAAGCCACAGTCATCCCCATCTTCAAAAAGGGAGACCCAAGCCTAGTTGAAAATTACAGGCCAATCTCCTTATGCTGCGTCACCTGTAAAGTCATGGAATCAATTATTAACCAATCCATCATCCTCCACTTAGAGTCAAACAACCTACTCTCCAATAAACAATTTGGTTTCAGAAAAACTATCCTGTAATCTGCAACTCTTACACTGCAAAAACATATGGACGACACAACTCAACCAGGGCAAAGCAATTGACGCAATCTACATAGACTTCTGTAAAGCCTTTGATTCAGTGGTACATGACAAACTACTCCTAAAAATAAAATCCTATGGTATCTCTGGACAACTGAATAACTGGATAGAAGCATTCCTGTCAAACAGACAACAAATGGTCAAAATCGGGAGCGTCCTATCAAATCCAGTACCTGTCAATAGTGGTGTTCCCCAAGGCAGTGTTCTAGGACCAACTCTCTTCATACTCTACATAAACGACCTCTGTGATCATATTAAGAGCAATTGCGTTCTCTTCGCTGATGATGTAAAGCTGTTCAATACCACAGACAATACTGCTACCCTACAAAAAGATCTTGACTATGTATCAGAATGGTCAAACAAATGACAACTTCAAATCTCAACAAATAAATGCTCTGTCTTACATATTGGCAAAAAAAATCAGAAAATAAAATACAAGCTGAATAGTCAAGATCTTGTTGATGACCCAAGCTCTGTAAAGGACCTTGGAATACTCACCTCTAATGATCTAAGTGCTAGAGCCCACTGCAACTACATAGCCAAAAAGGCATTAAGAGTTGTTAACCTAATCCTACGTAGCTTTTTCTCTGGTAATATCACACTACTAACCAGAGCATACAAAACATTTGCTAGACCAATACTTGAATACAGTTCATCAGTCTGGAACCCACATTATGTATCTGATATTAGCACAATTGAGAAAGTCCAGAAATATTTCACAAGAAGAGTTCTCCACTCCTCTACTCGTTGTAGAATACCTTATGCCACCAGACTTGAAATTCTAGAACTAGAAAACCTTGAATTACGCCGTCTTCGGTCTGACTTAAGCATGGTATATAAAATCATACATTGCAATGTCCTACCTGTCAATGAATACTTCAGCTTCAACCATAACAACACAAGAGCACACAATAGATACAAACTCAAAGTAAACCGCACCAAACTTGATTGCAGGAAATACGACTTCAGCAATAGAGTGGTCAATGTCTGGAATACTCTACCTGACTCTGTAGTTTCTTCCCCAAACCCCAAAAACTTTAACCTTAGACTGTCTACTATTGACCTCACCCCTTTCCTAAGAGGCCTGTAGGGGCGTGCATAAGCGCACCAACGTGCCTACCATCCCTGTCCTATTGTTTCTCTTATTCTTTTATTTTTCTTATATGTACCCATTTCATGTATTCACAACTATGTATACATTTATACTTATTATCTTGTAAACAATTGGCAAATCAAATAAATAAATAAATAAATAAATAAATAAATAAATAAATAAATAAATAAATAAATAAATAAATAAATAAATAAAGGGAGCTGCCATGACAGGGGCGACCACCAGGAGGCTCCTTCCGCCGGCAGCGCAGTCCGGGCAGCCTGCGAGCTTCAGAAGGGAAGTGGGCATGCGCGCCTGCTTCTTGCCCGCTCTGCTTCTCTCCCTCGCCAGCCTGATGGGAAGGCTCCCGGGGGAGGCGAAGGCTTCATTTCCCCCACCCTTTGCACCCCGGACCTCCCCAGCCACACCCGGACCCCAGGAGGTTGCAAATGGGTCTGGTGGGGAGGAGGCTCCCCAGGAAGGGGGTCCCTCCAGAGGGCAGCCTGCAATTGGGGGAAGAGGCAGCGCACCCCCAAAAAAATACCCTTTAATCTGGAGGGTTTTTCTCCCTAAAGAGATCCCAGATCACTGTGGTCGGCTGGAGAGAGGAAAGGATCTCCTCAACCACAAGGGAAGCTTCTCTCTGTCTGGAGGGGGCTGAAGGGGGTCCCTGCCATGCCAGCCCCAGGGGGGGAGAGAGGGGGTCGTAGGGCAGCAGAGGGGGGAAGTCCCACTGGGAAAGGGGCCTGGGGGCTCTGGCCCAGCCTCAGGACAAGCAGCCCCCAGGAAGGAGGAAGCGCCAGTCTGGGGGCCCCCCACTTCAGGGAGGGGGCTGCCAGGAGGGACCCTGGGAAAAGTCGGCTGCCTCCCCTGCCATCTGTGGCCGGACCAGGAGGGGCCCCGAGGCTCAGGTGGTGGCGCTGGGGGTCCCTGGAGACGGGAGACGGGTTTGGGGTGGTGGAGGGGAGGCCTTTGCCCGGCAGAAGGAGGAGGCTCCTTCCTGGGGAGCAGAGCTGCTCAGCCCCCCTCCAGCATGTCCTAGGCCTCCCTTCCCCTCTGCTTGGCCCGGATCCCTTCCCTCCTCCCGGCTCAAGACTCAGGGCTGGCAAAAGGGCCGCAGAGGGAGAGGATTCCTTGGCTCCCAGGCCAGGAGAAGGTTGGCATGGGGGAACACCCCCAGGCAAGAGGGACCCTCCACAGCCCCCTCCGAACAGCCACACTGTGTATGTCTCTCTCTCTCTCTCTCTCTGGGGGATCCAAGTGGGGACCCAGCCCAGGTGAGGAAGGGGGCAAAGTCCCAGGAGGCCCCACCTGCCTCCCTTCGTCCCCTCCTGTCCCAGTCGCACTCTGGGCCTTTGGGCGCCATTGGGGGTCTTTGTGTTCAATGTGGCTGCCCCGTTTGGGAAGGAGGCCTCCGAATGAGCCTCTAGAGGGTCCTCAACTTACGACCACAACGGAGCCCAGGATTTCTTTGGCTAAATAATAGATGGTCTTTAAGTGAGTTTTGCCCCATTTTACGACCTTTCTTCTAGCAGTTCTTAAGCAAATCTGGCTTCCCCACTGACTTTGCTTGCCGGAAGGTCCCCAAAGCCGCCCCGCCCTCCATGAGCCCAGGACACTACAACCGTCATAAATAGGAGACAGCTGCCCAATCACGTGACCATGAGGGTGCTGCAGTAATTGTAAGCATGAGGAAGAGCCGAAAGTCCCTTTTTCAGGGCCATTGTGACTTTGAGCGGCCACTAAATGAAGCACTGTGAGTGGAGGCCCACCTGCCGTCTGAGCAGACTCGGCTGTCCTGGCAGCTGCCTCAGCCGAAGACCCAGGATGCTCTCCAAGGGCCGCCCCACGGAGAGAGCGCTGCGGAGTCCGTCCTGGAGGCGAGCAGGGCGTGAGGGGTCGTGAAGGGAGCCACGTGGCCCAGGAAAGGGACAGCCCCAACCACGGCTGCCCCTGCTCCTCCGGCAGGAGTTCTGGGCCCGAAGGACCCCCAGATCAGGCCCTGGGTGTGGTGGGGGTCTGGGCCGGTGCCCCCATCCATCCTCCAAGGGATTCAGTCCCCGAACCAGACAGGCCCCCATTCGCACCTGCCGGGTTCAACCGGAGGTTTTGCCCCCACCCAAAGCACTGCGACTCCCCCGGCGCCTGGACAAGGACCCTGGTCTCTCCTCCTGGACCGCCATTGTCCCCCAAGAGAGAGGAGCCAAGTGGGGGGCTCCAGGAGCAAAGTCTCCCCTTGTGGAGGGGCAGGAACTGAGACCCCCAGCTGAGGGAGGGGAGCTTCCCAGGAGCAGAGCACCTGATTATGACATCGAACATGTAAACAAGCTAAATACATTACTAACATGGGCTGCATCCTGCCCATACCCTTTTATCTTTCTTGGTGATTTCAATCTACCTCATATTGACTGGACCCTAAATGATTGTACAACTGAAATCATACACACAACCTTCTACAATGCTACTACAAATCTGGGACTGGAACAACTAGTAACCAACAACACTAGACTAAACAACTGCCTCGATCTCATCTTCTGCAATAGTTTGAATTTAATTTCGGAATACAAACTAAAGAACCCTTTTCAGTGACCACAATATGATTGACTTTTGTCTCAACATACGTCCACACAAAAATCACCACAATCCGATGTAATTCCCAATTGTAACTTCAAAAAGGCAACTATGATCTTATACACAACGATCTCTCATCCCTTGATTGGCAATCTCTATTCACTGGATGCAATACTGTTGAAGACCATTACAACATATTTTTACTTGAAGTCAAAAGAGTCATCAAACTATATGTACCAACAACAACTCCCAAAACAAAACAAAAAAGCAGATTACCCATATCAATAAGGAAACTTCAATCCAAAAAGAGATCACTCTGGCGGAAAAACAAATCTGGTCACGTTGCCAATTTCAAAAACCGATACAAAAATTTATGCCACCAGATAAAGACCGAATGCACCAATTATCACATTAAACAAGAGGAAAACCTTCTAAGCACCAATTCCACCCGTGCTTTTTACAATTTTGTAAACAACAAACTAAAAGACTCAAGGTCCATCCCTCCCTTGATAGGACCTGATGGTAAAGACTGCAACGACGACACCATTAAAGCCAACATCTTTAACACATTCTTCGGCTCAGTATTTGTAAACAGCAATGGATCATGCCCAGTATTTCCTAGCCGTACCACAGATAACAACAATGATCTAATACATATCGATTTCACAGAAGACAATGTTGAAAAAGCACTACGCAACCTAAAACCATCTCTATCTATTGGACCGGATGGAATATGTGCCTACTTCTTAAGAAAGCTATCCACTGCCATAGCCAAACCTCTAAGCATAATCTTTGAAAAATCTTTCAGAACCAGCTCCTTGCCTAACCTATGGTCACAAGCCACAGTCATCCCCATCTTCAAAAAGGGAGACCCAAGCCTAGTTGAAAATTACAGGCCAATCTCCTTATGCTGCGTCACCTGTAAAGTCATGGAATCAATTATTAACCAATCCATCATCCTTCACTTAGAGACAAATAACCTACTCTCCAATAAACAATTTGGTTTCAGAAAAAAACTATCCTGTAATCTGCAACTCTTACACTGCAAAAACATATGGACGACACAACTCGACCAGGGCAAAGCAATAGATGCAATCTACATAGACTTCTGTAAAGCCTTTGATTCAGTGGTACACGACAAACTACTCCTAAAAATAAAATCCTATGGTATCTCTGGACAACTGAATAACTGGATAGAAGCATTCCTGTCAAACAGACAACAAATGGTCAAAATGGGAGCGTACTATCAAATCCAGTACCTGTCAATAGTGGTGTTCCCCAAGGCAGTGTTCTAGGACCAACTCTCTTCATACTCTACATAAACGACCTCTGTGATCATATTAAGAGCAATTGCGTTCTCTTCGCTGATGATGTAAAGCTGTTCAATACCACAGACAATACTGCTACCCTACAAAAAGATCTTGACTATGTATCAGAGTGGTCAAACAAATGGCAACTTCAAATCTCAACAAATAAATGCTCTGTCTTACATATTGGCAAAAAAAATCAGAAAATAAAATACAAGCTGAATAGTCAAGATCTTGTTGATGACTCAAGCTCTGTAAAGGACCTTGGAATACTCACCTCTAATGATCTAAGTGCTAGAGCCCACTGCAACTACATAGCCAAAAAGGCATTAAGAGTTGTTAACCTAATCCTACGTAGCTTTTTCTCTGGTAATATCACACTACTAACCAGAGCATACAAAACATTTGCTAGACCAATACTCGAATACAGTTCATCAGTCTGGAACCCACACTACGTATCTGATATTAGCACAATTGAGAAAGTCCAGAAATATTTCACAAGAAGAGTTCTCCACTCCTCTACTCGTTGTAGAATACCTTATGCCACCAGACTTGAAATTCTAGAACTTGAAAACCTTGAATTACGCCGTCTTCGGTCTGACTTAAGCATGGTATATAAAATCATACATTGCAATGTCCTACCTGTCAATGAATACTTCAGCTTCAACCATAACAACACAAGAGCACACAATAGATACAAACTCAAAGTAAACCGCACCAAACTTGATTGCAGGAAATACGACTTCAGCAATAGAGTGGTCAATGTCTGGAATACTCTACCCGACTCTGTAGTTTCTTCCCCAAACCCCAAAAACTTTAACCTTAGACTGTCTACTATTGACCTCACCCCTTTCCTAAGAGGTCTGTAGGGGCGTGCATAAGCGCACCAACGTGCCTACCGTCCCTGTCCTATTGTTTCTCTTATTCTTTTATTTTTCTTATATGTACCCATTTCATGTATTCACAACTATGTATACATTTATACTTATTATCTTGTAAACAATTGGCAAATCAAATAAATAAATAAAATAAAATAAATCACGTCTCTCCGGCCTCCGGCTCGCAAGGGGAGCTGCCATGACAGGGGCGACCACCAGGAGGCTCCTTCCGCAGGCGGTGCAGTCCGGGCAGCCTGCGAGCTTCAGAAGGGAAGTGGGCATGCGCGCCTGCCTCTTGCCCGCTTCTGCTTCTCTCCCTCGCCAGCCTGATGGGAAGGCTCCCGGGGGCGGGGGGAGAGCGAAGGCTTCATTTCCCCCACCCTTTGCACCCCGGACCTCCCCAGCCACACCCGGACCCCAGGAGGTTGCAAATGGGTCTGGTGGGGAGGAGCCTCCCAGGAAGGGGTCCCTCCAGAGGGCAGCCTGCAATTGGGGGGAAGAGGGCAGCTGCAACCCCCAAAAAATACCCTTTAATCTGGAGGGTTTTTCTCCCTAAAGAGATCCCAGATCACTGTGGTCGGCTGGAGAGAGGAAAGGATCTCCCTCAACCACAAGGGAAGCTTCTCCCTGTCTGGAGGGGGCTGAAGGGGGTCCCTGCCATGCCAGCCCCAGGGGGAAAGGGGGTCGCAGGGCAGCAGAGGGGGGAAGTCCCACTGGGAAAGGGGCCTGGGGGGCTCTGGACAAGCAGCCCCAGGAAGGAGGAAGCGCCAGTCTGGGGGCCCCCACTTCAGGGAGGGGGCTGCCAGGAGGGACCCTGGGAAACGTCGGCTGCCTCCCCTGCCATCTGTGGCCGGACCAGGAGGGGCCCCCGAGGCTCAGGTGGGGGCGCTGGGGGTCCCTGGAGACGGGAGCTGGGTTTGGGGTGGTGGAGGGAGGCCTTTGCCCGGCAGAAGAAGGAGGCTCCTTCCTGGGGAGCAGAGCTGCTCAGCCCCCCTCCAGCATGTCCTAGGCCTCCCTTCCCTCTGCTTGGCCCGGATCCCTTCCCTCCTCCCGGCTCAAGACTCAGGGCTGGCAAAAGGGCCGCAGAGGGAGAGGATTCCTTGGCTCCCAGGCCAGGAGAAGGTTGGCATGGGGGGAACACCCCCAGGCAAGAGGGACCCTCCACAGCCCCCTCCGAACAGCCACACTGTGTATGTCTCTCTCTCTCTCTCTCTGGGGGATCCAAGTGGGGACCCAGCCCAGGTGAGGAAGGGGCAAAGTCCCAGGAGGCCCCACCTGCCTCCCTTCGTCCCCTCCTGTCCCAGTCGCACTCTGGGCCTTTGGGCGCCATTGGGGGTCTTTGTGTTCAATGTGGCTGCCCCGTTTGGGAAGGAGGCCTCCGAATGAGCCTCTAGAGGGTCCTCGACTTACGACCACAACGGAGCCCAGGATTTCTTTGGCTAAATAATAGATGGTCTTTAAGTGAGTTTTGCCCCATTTTACGACCTTTCTTCAGCTAGCAGTTCTTAAGCAAATCTGGCTTCCCCACTGACTTTGCTTGCCGGAAGGTCCCCAAAGCCGCCCCCTCCATGAGCCCAGGACACTACAACCATCATAAATAGGAGACAGCTGCCCAATCACGTGACCATGAGGGTGCTGCAGTAATTGTAAGCGTGAGGAACAGCCGAAAGTCCCTTTTTCAGGGCCATTGTGACTTTGAGCGGCCACTAAATGAAGCACTGTGAGTGGAGGCCCACCTGCCGTCTGAGCAGACTCGGCTGTCCTGGCAGCTGCCTCAGCCGAAGACCCAGGATGCTCTCCAAGGGCCGCCCCATGGAGAGAGCGCTGCGGAGTCCGTCCTGGAGGCGAGCAGGGCATGAGGGGTCGTGAAGGGAGCCACGTGGCCCAGGAAAGGGGACAGCCCCCAACCACGGCTGCCCCCTGCTCCTCCGGCAGGAGTTGTGGGCCCGGAAGGACCCCCAGATCAGGCCCTGGGTGTGGTGGGGGTCTGGGCCAGTGCCCCCCCATCCATCCTCCAAGGGGATTCAGTCCCCGAACCAGACGGAGGAAACCCCTCAGGCCCCCCCCATTTGCTCCTGCCCGGTTCGGCCAAAGGTTTTGCCCCCCACCCAAAGCGCTGCGACCCCCCCCCAGCGCCTGGACAAGGACCCTGGTCTCTCCTCCTGGACCGCCATTGTCCCCCAGAGAGAGGAGCCAAGTGGGGGGCTCCCAGGAGCAAAGTCTCCCCTCGTGGAGGGGCAGGAACTGGGACGGGGCCCCAGCTGAGGGAGGGGGAGCTTCCCAGGAGCAGGAGGGGCTTCTGGGGGCAGGAAAGGCCCCTCCAGGCCTCCCTTCTCTCCCCTCTGCAGACTTTTCCCCCTGAGCCCCGTCTTTCCTGCCCCTCCCTCCTTCCCCGAGTCTGACGGGAGGGGGGCCCACTTGGGGCCAGAGAGAAAGCGGCTCCTCTGCTGACCGACAGGCCCAGCCAGGATGCCTGGAACGGTCTGGACGGAGGCAGGAGGGAAACCCGCTCAGGGTCCCCCGAGTCCCAGCAGAGGGACGAAATCGGGGAGGGTCAGAGAGACCCCCCAAAGGAGGTGGATGGGTCTCTCCCCCTTGTCTTTCCATGGGGGTTTCTCTATTGGTGTCCAGGAGTGGGTGGGAATTACTCAGAGCCAAACCCTGCCAGGAACTGGACGTCAGCCGGGAGGAGAGGCCCCTCCATCTCAACGGGGACCCCAAAGGCCGGAGGGAAAGTGGCCAGAGATCCCGGAGGAGGAGCCATTTCAGCCCTCGATGGGAGGGAAGAGGAGATCCCTCCCTTCCCACCAGAGGATCCCCTCGGGAGGCAACCAGGTGATCCCTTGCAGGGTGAGTGGGAAGTTCTCCAGGAGGAGCCCTCCTCTCTCCTCTCCTCTCCCAGGAAAGAGGCTGCAGGAGGGAGAAACCGTCGCAATGCGAGGACTGGGAAGGAGAGGCTCCCCTGGCTTCCCGGAGGGAGACGCCCTGAAGGGGAGACGCAGAGCGGGATCTCTGGATCGCCATATAGAGATCCACTCGGAGCCAAAGCCGGATCAGGGCCCGCAGAAGGAGAAAATGTCCCCCGGGGCAGAGAAGATCTTCCCCACGGGAGGCGGGAAACCTCCCTGGCCAAGGGGGACACGGAGGGGTTTGGGTTGAGAGGGCGGGAGAGGCGGCAGCCGGGGGAGCTGGCCTGCTAACCGTGAAGGGGTGAACTTCCTCCTCCCAGGAAACTCCGAGGGGAAAGGTTTGGGAGGAGGCCGGAGGTGCCTCCATCTTAAATGGCCTCGGCATCAGGGATGGTGGCTGCTTGAGACGCGGAGGCCAATCTGGCCCGGGGCAGGAAGAGGCCGGCTGAGGAGGTCCGGCACCTGGACAGCCTCAGGGCCGCCGCCGCCCACGGCAGGGAGAGGCCGGCAAGAATGGTGAGGGGTGGTCGCCTTCACTCCTGGTATCCCAGCGCCCGTCAGGAGGCCCCTTCCGGCGGCTGCCTGGGGGAGGGCCTCCCCCAAATCCTCTCCTGGGTCCCCAGAGGGCTGGTTGGGGGAAGAAACTGGGGTGGGGGGTCAGGAAGGGAGGGGGCAGAGGGAGGCCCAATGGGCCAGGGCTACTAATACCACTCCGCAAAGCCTTAGTAGGAGCACAGCCTAGAGTCCTGCATCCAGGTTGGGTCGCCACACTATAAAAAAGGTGTTGTTGAGGCTCTAGAAAGAGGGCAGAGAAGAGCAACCAGGAGGATGGGGGCCGGAGGTTCAACCTACGATGAACGGTTGCAGGGCCTGCAGGACCCGGGCCTGGCTAGTCTAGGGAAGAGAAGGACCAGGGGAGGCAGGAGAGCAGCCTTCCAATATTTGAGGGGCTGCCCAGAGAGGAGGAGGAGGAGGAAGGGGTCAAGCTATTCTCCAAAGCCCCCAAAGGCCAGACAAGGAACAACAATGGATGGGAACTGAACAAGGGGGAGATTCAACCTGGAAAGGAGGAGAAACTTTCTGACAGGGAGAACAATCAACCCGTGGGAACAATGTCTTTCCGTGGGAACTCGGACTCCCCTGAGGAGTTTTTCTTTTGAAGGCAGGATTAGAACGAAAGGAAAGGAAATAAATAGGAGGAAAGGAAAAGGAAGAAGAAAGGGAAGACGGGAAGGAGAAGGAAAGGAAAAGAGAGCGGGGGGGGGGGAGAGTCCACCCTCTCTTGGGGGGAGGGGGGTCAAGTGTCACCCACCCTCCCCCCACCTGCTTCCCTGCCAAGAGCTCCCAACTCCCCCCCCCAAATGCTCTGAAAGGACCCCGGCCTTCTCTGCCCCCCAGTCTCTCGGATGGGGAGGGGCCGGGGTGCCTGGCGGGGGAAGGAACCAACGGGGGGGCTTGAATCCCACATCGAAGCCAACTGGGTGGCTCTGAGCCGATCACCAGAGGACCAGGAGTTCGAGTCCCGCCTTAGGCCTGAAAGCAGGTGGGGAGTTTCATCCACCGTCCGGGAGGTTCTGCGTTCTAATCCTCCCACAGGCTCCATGCATTCCTGGGGGACGGTGGACCAATCCCCAGGAGGCTCTGGGTTCCAGTCCCACCACGGCTCTTATTGTTTGGGGGTGTAAAACTTGGGGGAGGGGTCAAATTAAGGTGGGGTACCAGAATTGGGCATTCTTGGGCTGTGAGGTGGCCGGGTGTCCCTTCCTGTGGGATGTGATGGAGGAAAGGGACCGTGGTGGGGAAACAGCCCTGTTCCCAGGTGGGCAGAGCCCTCAGCCTCTGCCTGTGGGCAACCAGTGGCCTCCGAGGGTCACCGTGGATCCCTTCATCTGAGGTCCTTTGGAGGGGGAATCCGGAGGGGAAGGAGGGGAACCATCGCAGCCGATCCGCCCCATTCAAGGACTCGGGGAACCAGGCTCCAAAGAGGAGATTCCGGGGCGTTTGGATATTTAGCGCTGCTCCCTTGAAAATGTCTTCTTTTCCAAATGAATTCCTGTATGTGTGGGTTTGTGATTAGCTTCTAAATGTGAAGGAGACCCTGAGACCATCTAGCCCCACCCCTCCTCCTCTCTGCAGGGATCCCAGTCCAAGCTCCTCTGACTGATGGCTGCTCCCTCTTTGCCTTGAGACCATCTGGGAAGGGGAGACTGAAGAGCCCCCCTCCCCCTCCTAGAAGAATGGGCTATTTTGAGGAATATTAAGGAGGGAAGATCGTTATATTTCCCCAAAGGGAGAAACAGGTTGTTCCAGGCAGAGAGCAGCCCCCCCCTTTCCTCAGAGCCCTCAGCAGATGCCAGCACTGAAGGGATCAAGAGCCTGTTGAAAGAAGCCAAGGACCTGGGAGCCTCCTCCTGCCCTGGGAGCCAAGGAAGGGCCGGATCCTCTCCCTCTGCGGCCCTTTGGCCAGCCCTGAGCAGGAGGAGGGAAGGGGAGGGGAGGCCTTTGCTCCCTCCGGTCTCAGCCCCAGGAGAGGTGGGCAGGGGAGGCCTGGGACATTCGGGGGGGGGGGCTGAGCAGCTCTGCTCCCCAGGAAGGAGGCTCCTTCCTCTGCCGGACAAAGGCCTCCCTCCATTGCCCCAAACCCAGCTCCCGTCTCCAGGGACCCCCAGCCCCCCCACCTGAGCCTCGGGGGGGGGCCTCTCCTGGTCCGGCCACAGAGGGCGGGGGAGGCAGCTGCCATTTCCCAGGGTCCCTCCTGGCAGCCCACCTCCCTGAAGTGGGGGGGTTGGGGAGACCCAGACTGGCGCTTCCTCCTTCCTGGGGCTGCTTCTCCTGAGGCTGGGCCAGAGTCCCCCCAGGCCCCTTTCCCAGGAGGACTCTCCCCCCCTCTGCTGCCCTGCGACCCCCTTCCCCCTGGGGCTGGCATGGCGTCTCTGGGGCTGCAGGGAGGAAAGAGGCTCCTGGGGGAGAGCAGGGACCCCCCCTTCAGCCCCCCTTCCAGACAGGGAGAAGCTCCCCTGGTGGTCCAGGGGGATCCTTTCCTCTCTCCAGCCGATCGCAGTCATCTGGGATCTCTTTAGGGGAAAAACACCTCCAGATTAAAGGGAGTTTTGGGGATGCAGCTGCCCCCCCCCGCCTTCCACCAAAGTCAGTCCTGGCTGGGCTGGTTCTTCCTCTGCTTTGCAAAGTGGGGTTTCCCTCCTTTCTCTTGGCCGGAAAGGGTCCACATTCTTGGGCCTCTGCCCATCTGCTCCGTCCCTTTGGGCAGCTCCGGCTCTCCTCCTCCTCCTCCTCCTCCTTCCGGGGTCCCTGGCTGAGAGGGGCGTCCCAAGTGCCTGGGATCAGGCCCCTCCAGGCTGGCTCTTCAGGGCCACGGAAGCCTCCCTCACATGGCCCCGGGGGTGGAGGGGGCCTTGCCAGGGTTCCCGGCCTTGGAGCTGGGCAGAAACGGCCCTTCCCAGCCCTCTCCCACCCTCTGGGCCTCCCACCTGCGGAGGGGAGGGGGATCCAGGCTGAGTCTCGGACTGGACTCACCCACCAACCCCTCAGTCCAGCTGAAGGGCCATAAAGGGCCAGGCAGGCAGATGGACACACACACACACACACACACACACACACAGAATGGGGGGGGGAGGCTGGTATCCCACACTCCCAAAACGCCCCCCTCCCAGTCTGTGCATGGGACCCCCAGCAATGCTGCCATCAGCTGCTCCCCTGCAGGGAAGTCCTGGATTGTCTGGGGGGGGGAGGAGAGGACAGTGGCCACTCCCCCCCCCTTTGCTTGGCATTTGTGGGGAGACCCCTAAAGGCGAGATTCCTTCCCGGGGGCTCCCAAAGAGCATCCAAACGTTCCTGGCATCAAGTGGGAAAGAAGCCTAAAAGGAAAGAAACTCCTGCACCGGCTGCGATTGGGGCTCGGAGGGGATAGGAACCCCCCCCCCTCCTTGCGAGCCCCCCGCCCCGCTCCAGCCCGCCCTCTGGCGGGACCCCCTTCCTGGGGAGGCTCCTCCCTGCCAGACCCTCTTGCAGCCTCTTGGACCCGGGGAGGCTGGGGGCGCATATCTAGGTGCAAAGGGCGGGGGGGACACAATGTACCGGGAAGAAGCCCCCCCCTCTTCCCCCTCCCCCGGGACTTCCCATCAGGCTGGGGAGCGAGAGAAGCAGAGGCGCGCAAGAGGCAGACACGCGCATGCTCAGTCCCTTTCTTGAGGCTCGCAGGCCGCCTGCGGGGCGCCCCTGGTGGTCCCGGCCAGCCACGGCAGCTCCCCTTGCGAGAGGGAGGCAGGAGAGGGACGCGCCTTTGCGCCCCAATCCCAGCGGCCTTGAGACCAGACGGGTGCGGGGAGGGGATGATGGGACACGGAGGAGCTCAGCTCTCGAGAAAGGCCCAGGGACGCCCTGTAGTCGTACTTCATGGGTGATAGAGAGTTCGTCTCTCTCATCTCCGCCTGCCAGAGCAGAGTGCAGCGCAAGGGTTAAGCCCAGAGAGTTGTGACATCCTAGAGCGGAAAGGAGACCCGCTTCCTTCCGCGTGGAATTCTCTCCTCCCCCGTACATAAATCACTGCGGGCAATGTCCTCTCGCGCATGCTCTGTTCGCCCTCTGAAGCCGCCCAGGATCGGAGGCTTCAGGATGGGCGGGGGGTCGCAGGAGGCAATCCGGCTTTGCTTTGCTCTCCCCCGACTTGGCCCCTCCCTTTGCCCCGCCTTGGACTGCTGGGGGGCGCTGGGGGACTTGGCGTGCAGGAACCGCCGGGACCTTATGGGGGGCTGCGGGGAGGCGCAGTGTGTTCTGTAGTCCGCGTCATCTATGCCTGTGTCCGCACGGGTTAAGGCCGGAGAGCTGCGAGGTCCTAGAGCGGAAAGGAATGCCTACTTCTGGCCTTCCTTGGAAAAGAGCCTCACAGGTGGAATCGTCTCTCCATCCGGAAGCTACGGGCGTTCGCTCGCGCATGCGCCTTCTTCCTCTGAAACTGCTGCTCCCGGCTTTCTGCGCCCGATGCTGCGAGGCTTCCCGGGCGGGAAGGAGGGGGCCTCTCCGCGGGGGGGCGATGGGAATCGGGCTCTGCTCTGCCCCCTGCGGGAGGCGGGGCCAGGATTGGGCTCCTCCCCTTTCCCGCCTTGAACTCCTCGGGTGGGGACCCTGGAGCGATGGTGGGACTTTGTGCGCAGGCAGGGCCGGGTCTTTTTGGGGGGGGTCCTAGAGGCTGCTGGGGGGGAACCAAAGGGCCTTTCGGGGTTCCCCCCTTGGGCGGGGGAGGAGTGTGGAAGGCGGTGGGAAAAGGGCCTGGGTGCCCCTCCCGTGGGAAAGGAGCGGCGGATTTTCCCACGCCTGGCAAGATTCCACCCTGGGGGAGGGAGAAATCCTGGGATGTATAGAATATATACTGTCTGTATAGACTCTATAGGATGTGTAGAATGTCTATTGGAGGTTGGACTTCTCTCTCTCTCTCTCTCTCTCTCTCACACACACACACACACTTGTGACTGTATGATTTTAACTTTGTTGCTTGTATCCTAATGATTTTTTGACTGTTTCCTAGTATGATTTGATTGCTTATTGTTTCCTATGACTATCATTAAGTGTTGTACCTGATGATGCTTGATGAATGTATCTTTTCTTTTATGGACACTGAGAGCATTTGCACCAAGACAGATTCCTTGTGTGTCCAGTCACACTTGGCCAATGAAGCATTCATACACACACACTCACCCACACACTCTTACCACAAATTGAGCAGTCCAACTTTAATGCTAACCAACCTAGTTGGGCTGCCCAGCGGCCTCCCTCTTCTGCCTCTGCAGGGACCCCAAAGGTGGTTTGCCCAGCCATCGCCCCAATGGGAAGAGGGGAAAGGAGTTGCCCAACCACAGCCAGGACCCCCAACCCTCCTGGGCATAAAGAGGGGACTTGTGGGGGAGGAGAAACTTTCAGCCCTTGAATTGTAAGGACACAGAGATGGAAAAGGGGCTTCTTGGGGGCTCCATTTGCCCCCAGCCCTTCTTTTCCCCAGGGAGCAAACTTTGCTGGGAAGGGATCCAGGCAGCCCTGATCTTTAAGGAGGAGAGAAGTTCAAAGTTCTCAAATTGTTCAATGAAACTTTTGCCTGAAGCCAAGTTCTCCAGCAGGAAGTTTCCATCCAGGGAGAAGAGAGAAGCTGCCACAGACTCCTGTCTCTGCCCAGAGTCTCCCGGGAGGATTCCACAGCAGAGCGAAACTTTGATCATAATTCTCCCTCTCAGGAGGGATCCCTGGATAAGTCAGCTGGTTCTTGCACTCAGAGTTTGTTGGGCCTTTCTCTGCAGGGAAATGAAAGGAAATAATCCTATGTGGTTCATAATGACAGGGCAGAGATCGAATTAAATCCGTCATCTGGAATGGAGAGGTTTGGGAGCTTCATTCTTGAAATTGGCCCCAGAGGGAATACACGGCACCTGTGGATGAAGACAAAAAGAAGTGTGACATTTGTTGGCATCGTGGTTAAAGAGACAATCCCGGGAGACAGTTAATGTCTGAGCATGTCACAGGTGTGAAATGGAAGCAACATTTTCTTTATTTTGAAAACAGATGCTCAGTGACACCTTCACAAAGGGGTTGATGTAATAGTGTGGCCAGATTCCAAGAATAAAATGAACTTTAATGAAAAACTAGTTATCAGAACTTTGCATAGTTGAAAAAAATCACACCCAAAAACAAACACATGCACAGAGAGGGAGAAGTCAGAGACAACCAAGTGAAAAGAGATGGAGAAATCAAGGCAGCCTCTCACCCCATGTGGGGAAGGGAGGGAGGGAAGGGGAGCTCAGGAGCTTCGTGTTGCAGATGGAAAACAGACATGCAAAATCCTCTTTCAACCTCCTTCTTTGAGACCTGGGGATGCAGAAACCCATATCCCATGTTCCCCTGCCTCCCTTTCTTTTGTTTTAATAATTTATCTATTTTTATATTTAAAAAAACCATCTCTTTTGGTGAACAGCGTGGTTCCAGGTTTTTACATTTCAATACAAAATGACCATAGTTAGATATTCATCTTTCGTATTCAATTTCATATCGTATTATTACTTATTCCATTTTCCTTTAAATATTCTCAAATATTCTTATATTCATTACACTTATCCAATTCCAATTCATATCATAACTTATTTCATTTTTCTTTAAATATTCTCATATCTTGTTTTACAGTATTATCTAAGGTTCTTATTTCATTTCTATATTCAGTACATATATTTACTTTTATCTGTCACATTTGCAATTTCATCACATACTATTATTCCATTCATTGTTCAATAGGTTCCATCCCAATTCTAATAATATGGGATTTGTTTTATCAATGGTTGGATAAAAAGACACGGTAAGGTAACAGAATAGATAATTTTGTTATAGAAGTTTAATAGGTTGATACAAAATATAATGTAGACATATATAACCATTGGATGACAGCATAATACAATATTGATGGAATAAATAGGATAATTAATAATTGATAAATAGATAAGCATATGTTAGTTTGACAATGTGAGATTGATGTAAATTGTGAACAATGATTATGAAAGGATTGCACAAAAGATTTTAAACCAACTGACACACTGTATGTACAAAATGGAAGATGGTTTTATGTTTTTTTATGTATTGTCTGTATGTTTGTCTTAAAATAAAAAAATATTTAAAAAAGGGAGCTGTCAGACAGCATCAGCTGTTGCCTGTCAGCCGAGCCTTTGCAGATAGTGGCTACCAATGACAACCTGTTACTTATTACAAGAAACAAAGTTAACCTTCAGGATCATTGGGGTCTACTTTGCCTTCTTAAAAGTAATGGCATCAATCTCACAGCACTCATCCTAGAGGGCTACCCCATCTGCTGTCCCTGGTGCCAGATCGAAGATTGCGAATCCCACTCCTGACACCAGTTTCTGTGGAATCAAATGCAGGATCCCCAAAAAAAAAAACCAATAATCCAGACTTACTGCAGTTATTGTTTATTTAGTGTCCACTGGAGGAATTTCCCACCAGAAAATAGTGGGAGGAAATCTTACAGACCAAAGGATGCACTTATATTTATACATTCCCGGAAAGGAGGAGAAAATGACAATCGTACATATGCATATTTCATTTAATAGATGATGCAAGTATGAATATTCATAATTAGCAAGACTCAAGTTACCCGCCCCACCCATGTGCTGTTGCTACCCTCAGGAAAGAGTTAATGTGTAAATAAAAAGAAACATCTCAGTTGCATTGGCAAAGCAGTTTGGATGAAATGTACTGAGAAATGAGGGCATCAATACATTGCTCCCTACATTCCTTCTATCTTTCTATCTTGCTAACATGCTGTCATTTCTCCAAGAAATTTGTCTCCTCGCAATCTTCGACAAACCCTTTATTGATTTAAAGAAAAATAATTGGCCCGCTCATGCATGGAGAATAGCTTGGACCATTTTCTATGTTTGGAGTGCAGAACATGTTGAAAGTTGAAATTCCTCTGTCTCATATTTTTATTTTGGTCGTCAGCTGCTCCTTTGTATTCAGGCCTGGCCTCAGGAGGATAATGTAGCACTTGGGCATGAAGATGCAGCCCAACAGCCCAGCAGTGGAGGCCAGGATGGAGAAGACCTGCACAGCCACCATGTGTTTCCCTTTGGTGCTCAGGTAGGTGGGCACAAAAGTCACCCAGACACTGCAGAAAACCAGCATGCTGAAGGTGATCAGCTTGGCTTCGTTGAAGACCCCAGGCAGATTCCTGGCCAGGAAAGCCACCGTGAAGCAGATGGCAGCCAAGAAGCCCATGTAGCTGAGGGTGACGTAGAACATGACAACGGCCCCTTCGTTGCATTGCAGGATGATTTCTCCAGGCTGGGAGTGGAGGTCAGAGTCAGGGAAGGGGGAGAAACTCCCAGCCAGATGGAGCAGATGATAATTTGGACAGCAGAACAAGAAAGGATGATGGAGTTGGCCAAGCTCTTCCCCAACCATCTCTTCGCTCGGTTTCCTGGTTTTGTGGCCAGGAAAGCCAGCACCACCGTGATGGTTTTGGCCAAGAGAGAAGAAACAGCAACTGAGAAGATGATGCTGAAGACTGTTTGTCGGAGAAGGCAGGTGGCTTTCCTTGGTTGACCAATGAAGAGAGAAGAAGACAAGAAGCAAAGCAGGAGGGAGACCAGGAGGATGTAGGAGAGGTCCCGGTTGTTGGCTTTGACAAGGGAGTTTCTTGGTATTTAATGAAGATGATTAAAACAAGGCTTGTGGTTAGGAACAAGAGCAGGGCAAAAGAGACCAGGATGATGCCCTGATGTTCCTCATAAGACAGGAAGGTTACAACTTTGGGGATACATTGGATTCTGTCCTCGTTTGGATATTTATCATCCGGACACTTGGTGCATTTTTTCTGTATCTGAGAAAGCAAAAAATCAATATTTATTTAATATTCTGTCCTTTTCCATCTCAAGAAACACTTTCTGGGAACAACAATTGATTCCAAGAGTATTTTCCAAATAGGAACCTCCATTATAAGAGTAAAAGAAGGAATCAAATAATCTACATGGCACTTCTTAATACAGGTAGTCCTTAGAACACTCCTTTTAGTGAATGTTCAAAGTTACAACCACACTGAAAAATGAGACTTGTGACCGTTTTTCACAGGTACAATCTTTGCAGCATCCCCATGTTCAGTTAATCAAAATTCAGATGCTTGGCAACTCATATTTATGACCATTGCTGCGTGATCCTCTTTTTGTGACCTTCTCACAAGCAAAGTCAATGGGGAAGCCAGGTTCTTTTAACCACAGGGTTACTAACTTATCAACTGCAGTAGTTCACTTAACAAGAAAAGTCGTAAAATGGGTCAAAACTCACTTAACAAATGTCTCACTTAACAACAGAAATTTTGGTCTCAATTGTGGTAAGTTGACAAGTACCTGTATAATGGACTCTGAGGATGCCTATCTTGTAATGTCTAGTTGGCAGCCATAATATTTGTGCAATGAGTGACTGTCATGACTGTCTACACCACCTCATTATAGACTAGCAACACCTTCTAAGGGGAGATCAGTGGTGGTATTCGACCAGTTCGGCCCGGTTCTGGAGAGTTGGTAGCGGCCGGTTCTCTCTGCCGCTCAGTGTTGGGCCCACCCGCCTGCCTGGGTTCCCATACTCACTTTTATTTGCTGAATTTGAAGCGCAGCTGCTTTGCGTGGCACAGAATAGTGCCGCACGGCAGCTGCTGCAGCGACTGGGATCATGCAGGCTTGCAGGAGGCGAGTTAGAACGCCTCTGTGCCTGCACAAAGTTTGAGTTTGGCGCATGCGTGCACACAAAGTGTGCCCACCAAGCCACACCCACCAAACCGGTGGCAACAATATTTGAATCCCACCACTGGGGAGATGCATGTACAACAACACATTGCAATAATCCTTTCAGGCAAGGCACCTAAAACAATTCCTCAAGTTTCAAGGTACTCAGATATTCCTAGAGAGGTAAATGGGGCAGGAAACATCCAAATTAAAATGCATATTTTCTCTGACAGTAGTAAAGCATGCCCAGCCTTGGTTACGCCCTACCTCTTCCCTTCCAAGGGTGACTGAGGCCTGGGTGACTGAGAAACGTATCTGGATCCACGAATTGGCTGCTTTCATCTCATTGGAAAGGGGAAAGGCCTGTGATGTGTTTCAGAGGGAATTTCTGAAGTGGCATCTAAGAAGTTACGGTTTCCACACTTCCCTACTTCTCTGTGTTAAGCTGAAATGTCTACAAAGAGGTTTTTCTTATGTGAAATTAAATGCGTCTAATGTAGATACCGTTTCAGGAGAGCAAGCCTGTAATGTAAAAGTTACACTGAATCTATGAGGTAGGATTCAGGATAGTAGAATGAAAGTTGTAATGTAAAATTTGTATATAATTTGTATGTGGATATCTCTGTCTCTATCATCTATCTATCTATCTATCTATCTATCTATCTATCTATCTATCTATCTATCTATCTATCTATCTATCTATATATCTATATATCTATCTATCATCTATTATCTTTAAATAAATGCTTTCTTTGGACAACAAATGATACCTGGAACATTTTCCAAGATACATAGCTTAATAATTTCACAGAATAATAATGTCAGACTGTGCTCCTTCTAAATCCCAAGAAAGAAATACTCAGACTCCATGGTGTAGAGCAGAATTATTCTTTTACTGGAAATTGAATGGTAGCAACAGAATCAATTCCGAAACTGAAATATTGGCGGGTAAAATGCATATACAAAGGGATAGAATTGCTCCCCCTCCAGAGATCAAATGATTCTTCCAATTAAAACTTCTGAATAGGGTCATGTGGTCATCTCTAGGTGATGATGAGGCTACTGTCAGTGACCTTGACATATTTTGATAAAAGTTCGCAGTTGCGCAGAAAAAAGGACAGAGGCTAGTGAAGAAATGGAAAGTTAAAACAAAGAATCCCCCTCCCTTTCTTAACCCAGCAAAGGAATGCAAAACACCTCCTGCCTTCTTCCCCTCCAAGATTCCCCCTCCCACCGTTTCATGACAGCCGAAAGAGAGGTAAAGAGCATAGCAACAAATAAGCAATAATTAGGGGTGAAGATATCTTGATAGTTAGGGATGAATATCTCTTGAGGCTGACATTCGGACCCCCTAGAACAGGGGTGGGCAAACTTTTTGGCTCGGGGCCGCATTGACTTTTAAAATTTGACAGATGAGCCGGGTCAGCACAAGATTTTTTGGGAATTGCCCCCCACCCTTCCCCCTCTTCTCCTCCTTCCCCTCCCCTCGGAGGCCCCCTGAGTCAGGAGTTGCTACCGCCGGCGCGCTGCCAGTCCCGTTGCCTCGGGAAGGGAAAGGCAAAAAGGAAGAGCCGCGGCGGTGCTTTGCAACGGCAGCAGTGGCACTGGAGGCTCAGGCTCAGTGGCTCCTGGTTTTGCCTTTTCCTTCCCAAGGCAACGTGGGACTGGAGCCGCGCGAGCTGCGCCGGCGGTAGCAACTCCTGACAGCCCCAGCCGGACACCTGAGCGGAGCCCGGGCGGAACTGCCTGTTGCTGCTGCCGGAGCACCGCCGGGTCGCCTCCTCCAAGCAGCCCGCCCGCCCGCGGGCTTCCTCTGCTGCGCGGCTCGGGGCCAGGCACGAGCACCCGCGAGTTAAAAGGAAGCTAAAAGTTGCTGGGAAGTTGCTCGGGTTTCCGGGCTTCCAGGCTTAAACTTTGCACGGGCAAAGTTTGCAGGCGGGAGCGTCTTCCCGCCGAGGAGTGGGAAGGGTTCCGCCCGGTGGGTGGGCGGGCTGCTTGGAGGAGGCGACCCGGCGGTGCTCTGGGTTTCCCTCCGCCGCGCGCTCGGGCCAGGCGCAAGCGCCCCGAGGAAAAAGGAAGCCGCAAGTTGCTGGGAAGTTGCTCGGGTGCTGGGAGCAGGCTTTTAAAGTGCCGCCCGAGCAGGACCGCCGAGCCGGGAAACGGGGCACCAAGGCAGGGCAAGGCTCCACCAGCAGCGGCCTAGCTTTAGGTGGCTCCAAGCAGCCCGCTCAAGCAGCCCGCCCGCTGGGCGGAACCCTTCCACTCCTCGGCCGGAAGACGCTCCCGCCTGCAAACTTTGCCTTTGCAAAGTTTTGAGCCTGGAAGCCCCGGAAAAAAGGGGGATCGGGCGGGGACTCACCTTCGGAGAGGTCGCACTCGAAGGTGATTTCGAACTCCCAGCTGAGGCCTTTGCAAAGTTCTTCTTTCTTTCCTACCCCAAGAGCGCTCCGCACTGTTTTGCAGCTTTGGGGGCCACGCGGCGCAGGGCAATACGCCACGCCCAGCTATTTTTTTTCAGGGGCGGGCCAGATTGGACAGGCCAACGGGCCGGATGTGGCCCGCGGGCCGTAGTTTGCCCACCCCTGCCCTAGAAGAAGGACATTAGTCCCTGTAAGAAAAAACAATCATATATTAACATTGGCATACATTTCTATGGTTTATCAGGATATTTGGCATAAAAGTCCTTAAGCAATTCAGGGGCCCTAATGTCTTTCTCATTAACCCATTCAGCATAGGAAGGAGGAAAATGTTTCCACGCTACAAGATATTGGACACGACCCCTCCATTTCCTAGAATCTAGAATTTCTTTAATCTCGAAATGTTGTTCCCCCTCGATCAACAGTGGTGGGTGGATCAGACTGGGTCGGTCGCAAGGTACTGGTATGTTCTGGTTTCAACAAACTGACATGGAAAACTGGATGAATACGACGAAGAGTCTTTGGTAAAGTCAGTTGAACAGTCACCGGATTTACAATCCTCTCAATGGGAAAAGGTCCCACATACTTAGGACCCAACTTCTTCGATTTTTGGGTAGTTTGCAAATATTTGGTTGAGAGGAAAACTTTATCGCCCACCTTATACAACATCTGTGGGGCTCGCTTTCTGTCAGCAAATTTCTTATGAGATTGGTGTGCCTCGTCCAGAGCTTTGCGAACGACCGGCCAATTTAGTTGAAGTTTAGATATCCAGTCGTCCAACGATTGGACATTGGGTTTTTCTCGAGGCAGTTCAGGTATGGGCACAAAATCTTGTCCCGTGGCTACTTTGAAAGGAGTAAACCCCGTACTACTGTGTATAGAGTTATTATATCGCCACCTCCGCAAAAGGCATTAAGTCCACCCAATTGTCTTGCTGATAGTTTAAATAACATCTGAGGTATTGTTCTAACACCCCGTTTGTCCTCTCACAGGCTCCATTAGTTTGGGGTGATGGGCGGAGCTTAGGCTCTGGGTGGAGCCTATCAACTTCAAGAATTCCCTCCAAAAGTTCGAGGTAAATTGGACCCCCCGATCAGAAACTACACGCTCAGGAACGCCGTGCAACCTGTAGACATGTATAATGAACATTCTGGCCAATGATTTCGCTGAAGGAATCTTGGAGCAAGGGATGAAATGGGCTTGTTTGGAAAACAAATCAGTCACTACCCAAATGACAGTGTGTCCAACACTCTCGGGTAGATCTACTATAAAGTCCATGGAAATTTCCTTCCAAGGTGCAGTTGGCCTGGCCACATTCTGCAACAAACCTGGCGGTTTGCCAGGAGGCCTTTTTGCTGAAGCACAAACTGGACAGCTCGCCACATAAGTCTCAATGTCCTTTTTCAGCGAAGGCCACCAGAACTGTCGTTTCACCAAATGTAGAGTCTTCACAAACCCAAAATGACCAGCCGCTTTAGAATCATGAGTTTGTTGTAAAACTTGGGTTCTCAGGATTTGAGGTACATACAATTTTGCACCTATCCAGGCTAGACCATCTCGAATGGTGCAATTATTCGCATTTGCTAGAAACCACTCATCTGTTTTCAAAACCTCCTTAAATCGTTCCATCAAGTCAGTGGACAGATCTCTCTCCTGGTCCCTTTTTGTGCTCTGGTAACTACGGGAGCAGCCAACTGTGTAGTGGACACGATTGGTCTTACCACTTCTTTTCGGATACTGTTGTATTGAGGCATTCTAGACAAAGCATCCGCCATAAAATTTTTCCCCCTGGAATATACTTCAACGAGAAATTGAAACGCTTGAAAAACTGAGCCCACCTAACCTGCTTAGGAGATAGCTTTCGAGGAGTCTTTAAAGCTTCCAGATTTTTGTGGTCCGTCCATACTTCAAAAGGATGTTTCGCTCCTTCCAAAAAATGTCTCCAGGCTAATAGAGCCCAACGGACTGCAAACGCTTCCTTCTCCCAGATGGCCCATCTCCTTTCAGTGTCAGTCAATTTACGGGAGGTATAAGCACACGGCTGTAGTGTCCCCTTCTCATTTAATTGAAGTAAGACCGCCCCACCGCCACATCGCTTGCATCAGCTTGGATCACGAAAGGGGCATCCATGTCGGGTGTTTCAATACTGTTTCTGCAGCGAAAAGTCTTCTAAGCTTTTCGAATGCGGCTTGGCATTCCATGGACCAGTTCAACGGTTGGCTGGGTTTTGGTTTCACTTCCCCCTTTGTCTTCAGGAGGTTGGTGATGGGCATGGCTATTTTTGCAAAAGACGGGATGAATTGCCGATAGAAGTTGGCAAACCCAAGAAAACTTTGAAGTTGCTTCCGGGTTCTCGGGGGGCCCATTCCAATACAGCTCGCACTTTCTCTGGATCCACCTCAATGCCCTCGGGAGAGATACGATATCCTAAGTAGTCGATTTTTTCTTGATGGAACTCACACTTGGACAGTTTGGCGTACAGTTTGGCTGCCCTCAGCTTGTGCAACACCGAGCGTACCAGTTTCACATGTTCGTCTTTATTCTCCGTGTAGATGAGAATATCATCAAGGTAGACCAGAACCCCCTTATATAGATGTTCGTGAAGCACTTGATTTATCATCTGCATGAAAACAGCAGGCGCCCCTGTAGGCCGAAAGGAAGAACGTTGAACTGGAAACAACCCATCGGGCAGTTGAATGCAGTCTTCCACTCGTCGCCTTTCTTAATTCGGATCCTGTAGTATGCCTCCCTCAAGTCCAACTTTGTGAAAATCTTCCCCTTCGCCAGGTGGGCTAGCATGTCCTTCATCAGGGGAGGGGGTACACGTTCTCCACCGACACAGCGTTTAAATTTCGGTAGTCCACGACCAGACGTTTTGAGCCATCTTTCTTCTCGCGGAACATTACAGGGGCTGCCACTCGAGGTCTGGCAGGCGTGATGAAAACGCGTTTCAGGTTCTTGTCGATGAACGCTCTCAGTTCTTCCAGCTCCCGGTGTCATCGAATACAGCTTCGGTTTCGGGAGCGTTACCCCGGTAGAAATTCAATGCTGCAATCGGTTGAGCGATGGGGAGGGAGCTCGTCAGAGGCCTCTTCGCTAAACACTTCTCTTAAGTCCCAGTACTCCTTGGAATTTTCTCCTCCCCATCCACTCGTTCGACACCTGCAGAAGCTGCCTCACCCGTAACTTGGGGCTTCGGATGGGACTTCTCCTCCCCTCCCGAGGGTGGTGCTCCTCCCCTTCCGGTGGCCGATCGGTGCGGATGCGTATCCACCCCTCTCTCCAGTTCACCTGGGGTTCCACTTCCGAAGCCAGGGTAATCCCAATATTAAAGGCTGTTCCATCCCGGGGCCACGATAAAGCATAAGATCTCGCGGTGAGTTCCCATGGTCATCTCTAAGGGTTCCGTTATAAAGCTCGCTGGGTGACCTCCCGCCACAGATCCGTCCAATTGACAGAAAGCTATGGGCGTTCTTAAAGTTCTCAGTCCGATGCCCATATTTTTTACTACTTTCATGTTAATTACACACCTCGTGCACCCCGAGTCCAACAAGGCCAACATCTCTCCTCGGTCCCCGATGTAGGGTCCCTTAACTTTATTGGGATGGTCATGGGCCCTTGGGTAGGACTTACCGGCGTCATCCTCCGAATCGGTCTCATCGAGTAGGGTTGGAGGTCCCAGCTCCTCTCCCGCCGGAAGGGCAACCTCTACAACCTCTCTCTCCTTCAGTCCGGTCTCGCGGGGCTTGGTTGGGGGTTTACCGGACTTCCTCCCTGGACCCTGCGTCTTTGGTGGGACCAACTTGACTCGACACTCCGCCATCCGGTGGTCCTCCTTCTCGCAACGGAAACAGGCTGTGGTCTTGGCCCTTGCCGCCATCCCTCCTCTTTGGGGAGTGGAGGTCACTTGGGGATGTGGGGGGAGTAGTTTTCTCCAGCCGGGGCCTCCTCTGCGTCTGCTTCGAGCCAGATCAATATCCACCTCTTCCGCCAGCAAGTACCACGACTGCAAATCACGTGGATCCCTCCGGGAGATGCACATGTGGTATACATCTTCATTTAAGCCATCTTTGTAAGTTTCCACCAGGGCCTCTTGGGGCCAGCCACGGAGACAGGAGACCAACTGCCTGAACTCCTGGGTGTAATCTGCAACCGATCTCCCCCCTTGGGTTAAGGTTTTCATTTTGATTCTAGCCCTTCTCTCTGCCAGGGGGTCCTCAAATCTTCTCCTCAATGCAGTCATGAAAACATCGAGGTTTCGCAGTTGGGGGGAGTTATCATTGAACAAAGTCACCACCCAGTCTGCTGCCATCCCTTCCAGGGTCCTGGTGACACATCTCACTTTGGCTGCTTCAGAATTGAACTCCCTTTCAAATTCTGCCATATAGCTTCCCACTTGCACCAGGAAAAACCCCAAGTCTCTGGGATTTCCTCCAAATTTCACATCTAAGGGAGGCAGGGGGCATCTTCCAGGAAGCACACCTATTGCTGGGGCTCCCCAGGCGGCTGCGGGTGGCTGCGCCGGCGTAGGCTGGGCTAGGGGGGTGGGGGTAGCTCGACTTCCCCGGGCTGACTTCGCTCCCCCTTCCCCCTCATACCTTGGAGCCGTGCCGGGCTTTTCAGAAACATCCATAAGGAACCTGCCGCTTTGATCCAGCCTGCATTCCATCTCCTCCCCCTCCTGCCACAGCCGTTCCTTCGCACCCCTTCGTCTTACAGTGATTCTGGGAGGAGGGGGGTCGTCCTGATCTCTCCAACCAACCCCCAACGACCATCTGGGCATCTCAGCAGGGGTTTCTTCCAGAGTCAGGTCGGCCAGTAGGTCAGCAGCCGGCATCTCTGGTAGCAGCATCGGCTGCCCTCCCACAGCTCCCTGGTCCTCTTCATCGCTGGCTGGAGACGACATGAGATCAAACCCCTCGGAAGAAAAAGTTGCTGTTTTCTCCGGGTGGGTTGATATCGGAGTTTCGGAATAATGTCAGACTCTGCTCCTTCTAAATCCCAAGAAAGAAATACTCAGACTCCATGGTGTAGAGCAGAATTATTCTTTTACTGGAAATTGAATGGTAGCAACAGAATCAATTCCGAAACTGAAATATTGGCGGGTAAAATGCATATACAAAGGGATAGAATTGCTCCCCCTCCAGAGATCAAATGATTCTTCCAATTAAAACTTCTGAATAGGGTCATGTGGTCATCTCTAGGTGATGATGAGGCTACTGTCAGTGACCTTGACATATTTTGATAAAAGTTCGCAGTTGCGCAGAAAAAAGGACAGAGGCTAGTGAAGAAATGGAAAGTTAAAACAAAGAATCCCCCCTCCCTTTCTTAACCCAGCAAAGGAATGCAAAACACCTCCTGCCTTCTTCCCTCCAAGATTTCCCCCCTCCCACCGTTTCATGACAGCCGAAAGAGAGGTAAAGAGCATAGCAACAAATAAGCAATAATTAGGGGTGAAGATATCTTGATAGTTAGGGATGAATATCTCTTGAGGCTGACAAATTTTATAATATTGTTTTCTAAAACCTACATAGCTAAATCTATGAAAATGGAAGGTGTCCTAAAAATTTGGACATTTTGAATAAACAAGAAAAAAACTGAGCTTTAATCTTTTTTCAAACTTGCACTATGAAAATGTTTTGGATGGATCAGAGGTGGTATTCAGTGGTTCTGACCAGTTCTGGAGAACCGGTAGCAGACGTTTTGAATCATTTGGACAACCGGCCAATCCCACCTCTGACTGGCTGCGTCCCCATCTATTTTCCACCTCCCAAGTCTCAGTTGATTGGCTGTGTCTCCTTTGGTTGCCCTGCACAGGAGAACGGAGCTGGAAACACCAGTTTCTGTGGAATCAAATGCAGGATCCCCCAAAAAACCAATAATCCAGACTTACTGCAGTTATTGTTTATTTAGTGTCCACTGGAGGAATTTCCCACCAGAAAATAGTGGGAGGAAATCTTACAGACCAAAGGATGCACTTATATTTATACATTCCCGGAAAGGAGGAGAAAATGACAATCGTACATATGCATATTTCATTTAATAGATGATGCAAGTATGAATATTCATAATTAGCAAGACTCAAGTTACCCGCCCCACCCATGTACTGTTGCTACCCTCAAGAAAGAGTTAATGTGTAAATAAAAAGAAACATCTCAGTTGCATTGGCAAAGCAGTTTGGATGAAATTTACTGAGAAATGAGGGCATCAATACATTGCTCCAGTCCAGCCAAAATTAGGGAAAATATTTACTTCTTTGACTCAATGTAAGAAAAGAGGAGTGGTTTTATATATTAAAGAGACTATTTCAGCAAAATTGATTCATTCTGATGAAGATGGAAGAATATTAATGGTGGAAATAATGGACAATAATGTGAAAACACTCCTGATTGCAATTTATGCCCCAAATGATAAACAAGAAGAATTCTATAAAAAATTACATATGAAAATAATCGAACTGGACTATGTTAATATAGTTATGATGGGAGATTTCAATTGAATAGTAGACAATAAATTGGACTACACAGCAACAATAACAAAACAAAATAGAAAGATTCTTCCTAAATCCTTTTTTAAAATGACAGATGAAATAAACTTAAAAGATATATGGAGAGAAAGAAATGTTAAAACCAAACAATATACTTTCTACTCAAATAGACATTTATCATGGTCCAGAATAGATATGATTTGGATTTCAACAGAACTAATTTCTAATATTCAAGAAGCAAACATTGAAACAAGTACTTGGGCAGACCACAACCCAGTGACAATTAAATGGAAAGGACAAAAAAGAAGATCGAGATGGACGTTAAATAATACTATTTTAAAGGAAAAAGACTTTACACAGCAGATGGAGAAAGAATTGGCCTTCTTCTTTAGAGAAAATAAAAAAGAAGATACTTCAACTCAGAATGTTTGGGATACAATGAAGGCATACGCCAGAGGCTTGATAATAGACTATACAAGGAAAAGGAACATCAGGAAAAGGCAAGCCATTAAAGTTTTAGAAGATGAGCATAAAAGAATTGAAAAAGAACTACAGAAAATGCCACAGAAAAAAGACATTAAACTAAAATTGGACATAATTAAACACAAAATCGGTCAAATAGAGAAAGAGGAATTAGCACAAAAAATTAGAAGTGTTAAACAGAACTACTTTGAAGATGCAAACAAACCAGGTAGATGGTTAGCATACAAATTGAGAAAGGAGAAAGAATCAAGGAAAATATTGCAGTTAATAGATGATCAAGGTCAAGTTTGCTATGGCAACAAAGAGAAAAAGGAAATTATTCAAGACTTCTATGGACAACTATATAAACAGGAGAATATTGATGAGGAAAGAGTCAAACAGTACTTACAGAATGCTAATCTACCTAAAATACCTAAAGAGGCTGAAAAAATGTTAGAAAGCAATATAACAATGATGGAATTAACTGAAGCACTTAAGAAGCAAAATAATGGAAAGGCACCAGGTCCAGATGGGCTTCCTGCAGAATTTTATAAGACATTACAAGAATCGTTGAGCCTTCCACTGCTAGAAGTCATGAATGAAGTTATGCTAAAGAAGAAGATACCTAAAACATGGTCAGAAGCCTATATTACACTTATCCCAAAAGAAGAGGCTGATCCACTGCAAATTAAGAACTATAGACCTATTTCTTTACTAAATGCAGACTATAAAATTTTTGCTTCAATTTTGGCAGAAAGACTTAAAAAATACTTAAATAACTTTATTCATCCTGACCAAAATGGATTTCTGCCAAAGAGACAAATTAAAGATAATATGAGAGTAATTTTGGATACTTTGGAATATTATGAGGCACACCCCGAAAAGCAAATGGCATTGATATTTTTAGATGCACAAAAGGCATTTGATAATGTGAATTGGAGATTCATGCTACTATTATTGGAACAGATGGGTTTTGCCAGAAAATTCACTCAAGCAATAGAAGCCATATACCATAAGCAAACGGCAAAGATAATGATAGAGGGAGAATTGACAGATCCTATCAATATAAGAAAAGGTACAAGACAAGGATGTCCACTATCACCTTTGCTATTTGTACTAACTTTGGAAGTGTTGAATAGAAACATTAGAGATGACAAGAGTATAAAAGGAATGAAAATTAAAAAAGAAGAATTTAAATTGCAAGCCTTTGCGGACGACTTGGCTTTCATATTAGAAGATCCTTTAGAGACAGCACCAAAATTATTGGAAAAGATAGAGGCATATGGTAAGGTGGCTGGTTTGAAAATAAATAAAGATAAAACAAAGATCCTGACAAAGAATATGCTATTAAGACAAAAAGAAGAACTGGCAGATCTATTGAAAATTCAAGTCACGAACAAGGTCAAGTATTTGGGGATACATTTGACAGCAAGATGTAGCACATTAAAAGAGAACAATTACATTAAACTTAAACAACAGATAGCGTTAGATTTGACGAAATGGGAAAATCTACAATTGTCATTAATAGGGAGAATCTCAACAATCAAGATGAATATCCTACCTAGAATTTTATATCTGTTTCAAACAATACCAATTAGGCTTGGAAAGGATTATTTTGAAGATTTAAATAAAATTGTCTTGAAATATATATGGCAAGGTAAGAAAGCGAGAATAAAGTTTAAACTTTTGCAAGACGCTAGAACTAGAGGAGGATTTGGTTTGCCTAATTGGGAGTTGTACTATCAAGCTACAAACTTGATGTGGTCTAAGGAATAGATAACATTAAGAAATACTAGATTGTTGACATTAGAAGGACATGACTTGCTATTGGGGTGGCATGCTTTTCTATGGTATAAGGGAACTAAAACACAGGGTTATTTTAGAAGACATCACATATGGGAGTCTCTGTGGCTAAATTGGGAAAAGATTAAAAGACAATGTTATTTGAAAATTCCAGTCTGGTTATCGACTATTGAAGCATTTTCCTATCCTATAATATATAAAAAGGAACAAACAGTTAGATATGGGGAAATATTGGATGAAAAGGGTGAACTTAAATCGATGCAAAATTTAGAGGAACAAGGTATAAAGATGAATTGGTTTTCATATGTGCAAATACATTCAAGGTATGATGAAGATCTTAAAACAGAAGGATTCTATCACAAATTGACTGACAGATAAGATTTTGACAGGTACTGATGAAAAGGTGATTAAAAAATGGTATGGTTATTTATTGGAAATTAAACTAGAGGAAGAACAAGTTAAAGAAACTATGATTGCATAGGGGAAGAATTTTGGATATGGGATTGATTTAGAAAAATGGCAAAAATTGTGGTCTCAAAATTATAAAATGACAATGTCAACAGCATATAAAGAAAATTTGTATAAGATGTTTTACAGGTGGCATTTTCCCCCTAGAAGAATCGCAAGAATGTTCAAGCATAAATCCGAAAAATGTTGGAAATGTCATCAGACACCTGGCTCATATTACCATATGTGGTGGACTTGTGAGGATGCTAGAAAATACTGGGCTAAAATACGCATGTGGTTGGAAAAAATGACAAAGAAACATATAGACTTGAAACCAGAGATCTTTTTATTGGGAATTTTACCTGACACATACAGTAAAGATTTAAAATATTTGATTGTAAATGTATTAACAGCGGCTAGGATTGTATTTGCTAAAAACTGGAAAAATGAGAAAATACCATCACAGGAGGAAATTATTAAGAAAATATTGGAATGTGCTGAAATGAGTAGATTGACATTTGAAATTAGAGAACAAGAAGATAAACAATTTTATAAAATTTGGGACCTTTTCTATCAATGGTTAGATAATAAAATATAATAATAGAATACTTAGAATTTTAGAAAATAATGAATATATAAAGATGTATTTCTTCTTTTGTTATTATATCTATAAAATGTTTCTAGGATAGATTTGGGGATGATTATATGAATTGTTATAAAATAAACTAAGTAAATTATAGTTATCTCGCAAAGTATCAATGAACAAAATTATAGTCAAATGACTGATTAATAGTGATACTAGGGTATTCAATTTCTGATTGATAATATGAGTTATTATGCAATGTAACTGCAATTGAGACTATGAAATCGATGCACAAAAAATTTGTAAACCAACCGACACACTGTTTGTACATTTATGAAAGAAAGTTGGATGCTTTTATGTTTCGTTTGTTTTTGTTTGTCTTTAAAAACCAATAAAAATTTATTTAAAAAAAATACATTGCTCCATACATTCCTTCTATCTTTCTATCTTGCTAACATGCTGTCATTTCTCCAAGAAATTTGTCTCCTCGCAATCTTCGACAAACCCTTTATTGATTTAAAGAAAAATAGTTGGCCCGCTCATGCATGGAGAATAGCTTGGACCATTTTCTACGTTTGGAGTGCAGAACATGTTGAAAGTTGAAATTCCTCTGTCTCATATTTTTATTTTGGTCGTCAGCTGCTCCTTTGTATTCAGGCCTGGCCTCAGAAGGATAATGTAGCACTTGGGCATGAAGATGCAGCCCAACAGCCCAGCAGTGGAGGCCAGGATGGAGAAGACCTGCACAGCCACCATGTGTTTCCCTTTGGTGCTCAGGTAGGTGGGCACAAAAGTCACCCAGACACTGCAGAAAACCAGCATGCTGAAGGTGATCAGCTTGGCTTCATTGAAGACCCCAGGCAGATTCCTGGCCAGGAAAGCCACCGTGAAGCAGATGGCAGCCAGGAAGCCCATGTAGCTGAGGGTGATGTAGAACATGACAACGGCCCCTTCATTGCATTGCAGGATGATTTCTCCAGGCTGGGAGTGGAGGTCAGAGTCAGGGAAGGGGGGAGAAACTCCCAGCCAGATGGAGCAGATGATAATTTGGGCAGCAGAACAAGAAAGGATGATGGAGTTGGCCAAGCTCTTCCCCAACCATCTCTTCGCTCGGTTTCCTGGTTTTGTGGCCAGGAAAGCCAGCACCACCGTGATGGTTTTGGCCAAGAGAGAAGAAACAGCAACTGAGAAGATGATGCTGAAGACTGTTTGTCGGAGAAGGCAGGTGGCTTTCCTTGGTTGACCAATGAAGAGAGAAGAAGACAAGAAGCAAAGCAGGAGGGAGACCAGGAGGATGTAGGAGAGGTCCCGGTTGTTGGCTTTGACAAGGGGAGTTTCTCGGTATTTAATGAAGATGATTAAAACAAGGCCTGTGGTTAGGAACAAGAGCAGGGCAAAAGAGACCAGGATGATGCCTAGATGTTCCTCATAAGACAGGAAGGTTACAACTTTGGGGATACATTGGATTCTGTCCTCGTTTGGATATTTATCATCCGGACACTTGGTGCATTTTTCTGTATCTGAGAAAGCAAAAAATCAATATTTATTTAATATTCTGTCCTTCTCCATCTCAAGAAACACTTTCTGGGAACAACAATTGATTCCAGGAGTATTTTCCAAATGAGAACCTCCATTATAAGAGTAAAAGAAGGAATCAGATAATCTACATGGCACTTCTTAATACAGGTAGTCCTTAGAACACTCCTTTTAGTGAATGTTCAAAGTTACAACCACACTGAAAAATGAGACTTGTGACCGTTTTTCACAGGTACAATCTTTGCAGCATCCCCATGTTCAGTTAATCAAAATTCAGATGCTTGGCAACTCATATTTATGACCATTGCTGCGTGATCCTCTTTTTGTGACCTTCTCACAAGCAAAGTCAATGGGGAAGCCAGGTTCTTTTAACCACAAGGTTACTAACTTATCAACTGCAGTGGTTCACTTAACAACTGTGACAAGAAAAGTCGTAAAATGGGTCAAAACTCACTTAACAAATGTCTCACAGAAATTTTGGTCTCAATTGTGGTAAGTTGACAAGTACCTGTATAATGGACTCTGAGGATGCCTATCTTGTAATGTCTAGTTGGCAGCCATAATATTTGTGCAATGAGTGACTGTCATGACTGTCTACACCAGTGATCCCCAACCTTTTTTACGCCGCGGCCCGGTACCGGCATCAGCTGGGCGCCGCGGCCCAGTACCGGCATCAGCTGGGCGCTGCCATCTTTTTGATGAAAAAGTGCTTCCGGTGACCTCACCGGAAGCACTTTTCATCAAAGATAGGCCGTGAGCTTTCCGGTAGAAATGGCTTTCGCCGAAAAGCTCACGGCGCTGCCGCCATCTTTTTGATGAAACGTGCTTCCGGTGAGCTTTCTACCTGGAAAAGCTCACCGGAAGCACTTTTTCATCAAAAAAAGATGGCGGCGCCCAGCAAGCCAGCGGCCCGGTAGGACGTTCCGTGGACCGGTACCGGTCCGTGGACCGGTGGTTGGGGACCCCTGGTCTACACCACCTCATTATAGACTAGCAACACCTTCTAAGGGGGAGATCAGTGGTGGTATTCGACCGGTTCGGCCCGGTTCTGGAGAGCTGGTAGTGGCCGGTTCTCTCTGCCGCTCAGTGTTGGGCCCACCCGCCTGCCTGGGTTTCCATACTCACTTTTATTTGCTGAATTTGAAGCGCAGCTGCTTTGCATGGCACAGAATAGTGCCGCACGGCAGCTGCTGCAGCGACTGGGATTATGCAGGCTTGCAGGAGGCGAGTTAGAACGCTTCTGTGCCTGCACAAAGTGTGAGTTTGGCGCACGCGTGCACACAAAGTGTGCCCACCAAGCCACACCCACCAAACCGGTGGCAACAATATTTGAATCCCACCACTGGGGGAGATGCATGTACAACAACACATTGCAATAATCCTTTCAGGCAAGGCACCTAAAACAATTCCTCAAGTTTCAAGGAACTCAGATATTCCTAGAGAGGTAAATGGGGCAGGAAACATCCAAATTAAAATGCATATTTTCTCTGACAGTAGTAAAGCATGCCCAGCCTTGGTTACGCCCCTACCTCTTCCCTTCCAAGGGTGACTGAGGCCTGGGTGACTGAGAAACGTCTCTGGATCCATGAATTGGCTGCTTTCATCTCATTGGAAAGGGGAAAGGCCTGTGATGTGTTTCAGAGGGAATTTCTGAAGTGGCATCTAAGAAGTTACGGTTTCCACACTTCCCTACTTCTCTGTGTTAAGCTGAAATCTCTACAAATAGGTTTTTCTTATGTGAAATTAAATGCGTCTAAATGTAGATACCGTTTCAGGAGAGCAAGCCTGTAATGTAAAAGTTACACTGAATCTATGAGGTAGGATTCAGGATAGTAGAATGAAAGTTGTAATGTAACATTTGTATATAATTTGTATGTGGATATCTCTGTATCTATCTATCTATCTATCTATCTATCTATCTATCTATCTATCTATCTATCTATCTATCTATCTATCTATCTATCTATCTATCTATCTATCTATCATCTATTATCTTTCAATAAATGCTTTCTTTGGACAACAAATGATACCTGGAACATTTTCCAAGATGCATAGCTTAATAATTTCACAGAATAATTTTATAATATTGTTTTCTAAAACCTACATAGCTAAATCTATGAAAATGGAAGGTGTCCTAAAAATTTGGACATTTTGAATAAACAAGAAAAAAACTGAGCTGTAATCTTTTTTCAAACTTGCACTTTTATGAAAATGTTTTGGATGGATCAGAGGTGGTATTCAGTGGTTCTGACCAGTTCTGGAGAACCGGTAGTGGACGTTTTGAATCATTTGGACAACCGGCCAATCCCACCTCTGACTGGCTGCGCCCCCATCTATTCTCCACCTCCCAAATCTCAGTTGATTGGCTGTGTCTCCTTTGGTTGCCCTGCACAGGAGAATGGAGCTGGAAAGCAGGTTACTGGGGTGGGGAGGAAATGGAGATTTTACAGTATCCTTCCCCTGCCACACCCACCAAGCCATGCCCACAGAACCAATAGTAATTTTTTTTGAATCCCACCACTGGGATGGATCCTCTGGTGTCACCCACCTTTCTGAATGGAGAAGGTCCCCTCCGGACAAGGAACGCAGTCGTAGCAGCAAGCTGGCTCTCCTTCTCGAGCCCTCTTGACAAATCCAGGAGGACAACTTTCCACACATCTGGACTGAGGCAGGGACTGAGCAGAGAAAAAAGGAAGGAATGGCAAAGAAAATATGTTAGGACTCTCCATCCATGGAACTGGGGATATAAATAGACATTAGTCTCTATGCTTCACTGAGGTAAATATGAAACTTCTGATTCATTCTAAACAGATGTACAAGGTATACAAACTGGAAGATTATTTAGTTATTGCCTTTTCCTTTCGCAAGAAAGTTGTTTTCTGCTTAATAAAGTCTGGAGGAATGGAATCGAGAAAAGGTTTAAGCATACAGTGGCAACCAAGGGGTTCCTTCTCATGGGTCTATTAACAGATATTCTGCCATTCTTCCTATAGCCAAGATTTTTAAGTAGGATCATCTACTCATAATAAATTTGAAAATAAAAACTATTGTAAAGATTTAGTATACTTTTATTCTATTAGATTTATTAAAATAGAACAGAAATGGGACGAGAAAAGAGCCTTCTAACCAGTAGGATCCAGAAAGTTTTCTTCCGCTGTTAATTAATTACATTTATAGGCCACCCATCTTAAAAAAGTAGAGGTTCCCCTCGCACATACGTGCTAGTTGTTTCCGGCTCTAGTGGGTGGTGTTCATCTCCGTTACAAAGCCAAAGAGCCAGCGTATCCGAAGACGTCTCCATTGTCATGTGGCTGGCATGACTAAACGCAGAAAGCACACAGAACGCTGTTCCCTTTCCACCAAAGTGGTCCCTATTTTTCTACTTGCATTTTTATGTGCTTTCGAACTGCCAGGTTGGCAGAAGCTGGGACAAGTAACGGGAGCTCACTCCCTTACACGGCGCTAGGGATTCGAACCACCGAACTGCCGGCCTTTCTGATCGAAAAGCTCAGTGTCTTAGCCACTGAGCCAGTGCCACCCATCTTACCTCAAGGGAATTTCAGCATAAATTGAAAACCTGCTCAGTCCCCTGGAAAGGAGTTCCACCTCCCAGTTAAAACAAAAAAATTGCTTACAAATTAGGGCTCTCAACTTTAAAGGAAATTTTTGTTTTGTTGATTTGTATATTTATTTGCTGAACTTGTTTGTCTGCCATACTGGAGAAATGAGACTAAAACTGACTGTCTAGAACTGGAGTAGGGCAAGATGGAGGTGAGGTCATGAGAACGTGTCCCTCAAACTGGGCAAATCAGGGATCTTTTGCTGCAGCCAATGGGACGCGAGGATGAGCCCTGTGTCAGAAAGGGATATTTCTAAAGCCCAGCTAGTTATCCTAGGAAAGGACCTTCCTGTTGAAGAACTACAATCAGAGGGCACCAAGAGGCATGGATAGAAAGACCCACAATTTTCTCCTACCTTGTTGAAAAACTTTAGTCTTGAAAGAGTATCTTGGAGGGTGAACAGTCTCTGTTTTTTGAAAGTTGCCAGAACCTCTTTTCTGGGGTCTTCCTCGGGGAGAACCAAGAAGCCCCAGAAGCCCAGATCTGCTACTAGATCTCCACTTTGGTCCATGTAGAGTTTCAAGAGGGAAATATTGCAAAACTCATTTTTCTCCAGGAAAGGATGGAACTAGAATGGGAACATCCAGGAATTTTAAAGGATAAAACATTGTTTCTTATCCCACATGGCCTACAGTTGTCTAACTTGAAAATATACATAATTAGGAGAACAGGTGTCACCACATTCTTCACAAGTGAATGAAAAAGGTTCAGAAAAAATTGTTAAACATACATACATACATACATACATACCATATATAATATACATGATAGAATCAATCAATCATATGGAACATTCTAGAACAGATGACAAATAAATTGAAGAACAGAAAAGAAGAGATTTATAAACTCCTTGAAAACAGCAGATTGATTACCAGAAAGCATGTTTTCAAGAAGAAAATTGGCTAATTTTACGCCTATGCAGGAGTAAGCTGCTACAGGTTAGCCCGGGGGTCGCCCAGGTTAGCTAAGATTTTGCACAGTTCAGTGAACCTGCAAATCCCACCCCTGACTGGCCCCTTCCCTCCCACCCCACCCCACCCTACCCCTCTCCTCTCAGGAGTCTTCAGTGGCCGGTTTTGGATACCAGCTAAGTGCAGGGCACGCATGGAAGCTTGGGGTAAGTGAAAAACAGGCCTCCCTGGAAGTTCTGGAGGGCCTCTGGACCCTGGGGGAGGCTGTTTTTGTTGAGGTATTCCCCATTAGGAGAATGAGTGCACTCAGGGAAACATAGTGACAGTGGTGATGAATAACACACAACCAGCACAGATACACTGAATAGTAAAACGTAGGTTTTACTTCCGGTAAACGGGTAAACAAAGTCCAACAAACAGTCCAAATCATACATGGTTAAAGCAGTATCAGTCCAGGGATAATCCAAATACGAAGTCAAGTATCATAAACAGAGTTCAGTAAATGGAGTTTTGCTAACAGTTGCAAAACTCACAGCAATCCAAGCAGAACGACAATCAGGCAAAATGGCAAAAACAGGAAATGCAAGGAAAACAAACCAGGTTTCTGGCTCCATCTTATGGCTGTTGGAGGAACCTCAGCCAATCACAATTACAGCATTCTCTTAAAGACACAACAGTATTAAGTGACTATCCTGGTTTATATATTTCCAACTGTTAGGTGACTATCATTCCTAACAGTTTTCACCCTTCCGGAGGCTCGTGGAAAGCATTATGACTGTAAATGTTGTGGCCTGTCAGCCACCAGCCCCTCCAGTAGCCAAGTCAGATGAGGTGGCAGCATAGGAGTCAGGGCCAGCATCCAGGCAATCTGAGAGCTCTGAAGAGGAAGAAGGAACAGAGGTGTCAGAGATAGAGACAGAGGCTGGGCCATCCATCAGCCCTCAGATGGACAGTCAACAGCCCCCAGGTCTGGAGGTGGCTGATGAGGAAGAGGAGGAATGCTGGGTCGAGTGCCTGACCTGCGGATATGCAGAAGGCAGAGGAAAGGAGAGCAGTGGAAATCTATGGGCTGGTCCTTGGGACGGAAGAGCCACCGCTGCTAGCAAAGCCCCACCCTAGCTCTGGGGATAAAAGGCACAGGGTGGAGATTAATAGGTGTGGTAGACAACTATTCATCTCCCTGCCAGACTAGTTAGCCTGCTGTGAGAGAGAGAGAGAGAGAGGGAGAGGGAGAGGGAGAAAGACTTTTTGTCAGGGCTGCTGGTGCTCTTAATAAAGGGAACATTTATTTAACTACAGAGGGTTTGTCATGTTTGGGAGCTGGGTCAGAACAGTAAAGTTCTAGAGTGCTAATCACAAATCCATAAAGACAGGAATTTATTTTAAAATGCACACATCCATAGCAGTGTTTGATATCAAAATAGATCTGTCATGATGCCAACTCTTTGGACTATTGTGCCGCAATTGATTAAATTGGTCAAAACTCTTGCCCCTTTGTACCACAAATAGGTTCAGGTGGTTCCCCTCAATCTCCTTCGAATGCTTTTTAGAAACTAACTAAGTTTGATGGATCCTTGTCAGGACCCCATACCTGCCAGGGCTGCAGCCTTGGATCCCCCAACCTCTCTTCGCCCTCCTTCCTTCTCCTCCTCCTCGATCTGGAGGAATAGGCGGCATTCATGGCCTGGGCCAGAGTCTTCATGATACTGTACAAATGGTGTAAATTTCTGAATAGTCTTCGGTTTCTTTTCTCCTGGGTCTCCAGTGGGACTTTCTGGGTGCATCTTCTGCGGCCTTTGACAGAAAAGATGTGCTTGGAAAGAGAACAGCTGAAATAATGATCTTGAAACGGATCTTCCACAAAGAAATGGGGTTCAAACCCACCTGCTTTTGACCTTTTTTTCTCCAAACTATCAAACAGCCAAATACTGTGGATGTATCTTAGAAGTCTATTCCTTGTAATTATGAAATTACCCATAAGTGTGAGGATCCAGACTTTACCTTCAGTGGGTCCTGGCAAAATTTCAAATGCTAAATGGAAAGGAAGGATTCTGTCCCAGATGGAAACAAATTCTATGAAATGGACAAAGACGTTGACTTGTCTCCACTTGGAGAGGGCCTCCCTGAGGGGGGCTGTGTGTCCACTCGTTGAGAACCGTTGTACTATAACCACACAAATTCCACTCCTGACAAGCATAGGAGTGAAAGTCCTCATGAAATCCTCTCCCTTCTCTGTGTCTGAAGCGAAGAGACCAATCAGGGTCCACCTGAAATGGAGGAGCAGTTGCACAGTTCTTGGGTACTGGATCCCTTCTTTGGGGGCCATTGGATAGAAAAAGGGGAATCGACTTTTATCACTCAGAGCCTCTGAAGCGATGTCCATCCTAATCTGAAAAAGCAACGGAGAATGCTGTGTTATATTGTGTGTCAGATCAAGTCCAAAATGTTTGCTTTTAATAAATTCAAGTTGGTACTCATGAACATATTAGAATTATTTGGTGTTGATTTGCCATTAAGCCATATCAAGATGCCTACAGAATACAAAGAATAAGTCCATGTTTAAAAAAAATGCAAGAAAAAAATTAAGTAAAAAAAATAAGAATGAAGAATGTAAATCATTTCTATATCACCTTTACAATTTCCCAAATCAGACCCCTATATCCAGCTCTCAGCCGAACTGTTTTTTTCAAATAAGGGGCCACAACATTTTTGAATTCTGACTGCACAGGAAATAAGTTATTTCAATACATGGATTCCAAATGGCCATTCATCTAATGTACAGTCCAAGATACTGATAGCTTTGTTTCTTAGACAATTTACATTGTAATAGATGTGTGACATGTTTCTCTGGATCTCCAAAACTAAAAATATATTCATTACAAGGGATTTGGTTCAATTTTCAGTATTTAACAATTAATCCATTTCAATGCCAAATTTACTAAGAATGGCTGTAACCTTCTCTGTTTGATATCCTGATTGTATCCTGCCTTAATTATTTTTTAGCTCATCCAGTTGTACAAGAAATAGGGATGCAACAGATAATTTGACAGTTGTACAATCCAAGAGGTCTTTAATTGAAATGTTGTTGATTCTAATACAGAGAATTTTGGGAGTCTGTTAGATTCCATAGCTTTAAATTTATAGCAATAATTATATACTCTGATTTTAGACAAAGCACAAATTGTATACATTCCCAATTCAGTTCTGAGGGCAGCAGCTGAACTCTTTTTATCTTCCCGTACAATACTCCTCAGATGCTGTGATTATGTGGTTCTAGTAGTGATATATATATAAAGTCCCAAATTTCAGTTCGATTTAAGGGCTTGGGGTTACTTTTGGCATTACATACTTTAATAAATGAGGAGAAAACTGGATAGCTATGTTATTTTTTTTAACTTTAAGGAGTAAATCCACCCATGTCCTTTTCTCTAAGTGAGTCCCTTTGATGATGAGGATCCAAGGTTCAGTTTCAGAGAAAACTGCCCAGGTAAAGAAAGGTGTTACTTGCTCTATTGGCTCCCCATCAAATAGACATCTAGAACAATGATGTTGTTTTCCAAAGACCATAACTTTTAACTTTGATTTGTCAAGAATCAGATAATTATTATGCAGTAGGAGCTGCAGTATATTTTCTTAACAATCTACAGAATCTAAGCTGTGAATATGATAATAATGTTATATTATCAGCATAAACCAGCGTGTTGCAATATGCTTTTAGCACCTTAGACATTTGTATTTCAGGATCTTTCATTACTCCTGGCGTGTCACTAATATCTAGATTGAACAACAAGGGTTCAAAAATGAACCCTTCCTTGGTTAAGTATTGATCCTTCTTCTCAGGGCTCCATTGAGCCCAAACCTCCCTCTCAAACAAGGGCTTGGAGAAAAGGGCTTGGATCAAGGCCAACAGTTTGAGCTCCATTTTAAGGGCAATTTCCTCCATAATATTTCTCTGTTTACTGTGTCAAATGCTGCACTAACATCTATAAAGCCAACAAACCATGATTTACCCAATTGACATGTTTTGTGTTAGATATTTCAAGACAAACCTGTTGCCCATACTATATTAATTTATGAATTATTTGTTATACAAATCTAGATAACTTTTAACTCTACCTAAAACCTTCTAACTCTACCTAAATTGAACTTTTTTTCTACGCAGTCTCAGGTTCACTAAAGAGGAACATTTTATCCACAACATTTTTTAGACTAACTGGCCTGCAAATGTAGAGTCCTTTTTATTCCATTATCCATACACTACTATTGTGAACTTAAATCCAACTGGATAGGGTGGGTATTATTTCTATGTGAAAACAAACATGCCAGTAGAGAGCCCAACAATTGGGGATATTTTTTGAAGAGCTGGTAAAAAGTCCTCTCCAGGCACCTTGCTGATTTTCAGGCCTTATATGAAGAATTTGAACATGAATATAATATGCTAAAAGATAATTGACACGTTGCTAATATGGTGAAAAGCATATCTTGAATTCCGCGGAAAGTATACGATTGGATCTATTGCTCACCTATCATCCCTTCACTCACATTGAGAAAAAAATACACATTGATTGAGAAAAAAATACACAAACCTGTGGAACTTTGTAGGTGCTGCTTAAAGTTGACGCCTGGATGGAGATTTCCCTTGTAGCTCCATCGAGAAGAGCCAGGAGGTTCTCCTTCCTTCCACAACCGTAGTTGGGGACGTTGGCTTCTCCAGTGGAGAGCAGGTCCAGCAAGGCGTCTGAAGTGCCAAGCGTGTTCACGTAGTTGTCATGGATGTTGTAGCCAAGTGTAAGATTGTGCAGGAATGGGTGATGTTTGTTGACCATTTGAATATCAAAAATAAAGTATAATATTCTTGAAAGTTCATCAGGTAAACTAGTGTAAAAAAAATGTGCCCGTGTTACTCTCAGCAGCAGCAATAGCAAAACTCTTTTTTTCATTTCATCTCCTTTTTCTACACAAGCCTACTGAGGCTTAAGCCAAAACTGATCCTAAACCAGAGGCAAATGACAGTCACCCATTATCACGGGTGGTGAGTGTTGAGAAGATGGGATGGATGTTGAGCCTAAAGCAATCTGGTTGGCGTCTTTAAACTGTGTCAGAAAAGCTCTGGGTGGAGACGGTGCTGTGGACACAGCTCGCCTGGACTTGAGCCAAGCATTTGACACAGTTCCACCCAGTGAACTCTGGAAAGAACCTGCCCAGGGCAAGGCTTATCCATGGGGTGTTCCAGGGGAGGGGAAGTCGGCTCAGGGGAAGATCCCAGTGTGTGGTGGTCAATGGGCCCAGTCTGAATAGAGACCAGTCCCAGACGGAGTCCCACAAGGTCCTGTCCTGCTCACTTATCTGTTTGTAAGGGGTGTAACAGGAGGATTGCTAGGAAAGTTCTGTCTTTTTGCTGATGACACAAAGGTCATGTACAGCTGACTTTCCTGGGGGTATTTGTAACATGGAAAATGGTTTGGCATTGCTGGAAAATTTCTAAAAAATGTGGAGACTTCAATGTTCAATGTTTCTAAAGGGAGGATTATGCACTTGGGGGAAAAGAATCCTCTGGCAGAGTTCAGTCTTGGGCTACAGGGTTAGACAGGGAGAAGAAAAGGGTTTAGCAGAGGATTGCAAAATGGGCAAACACTGTGGCAGCTGTAGAGGCAAACAGATTCTGGGATGCATTTCTAGAGGGATCACCAACAGGAAAAGGAGGTCCCAGCCCCTCTGTAGAGGGCTTTAGCCAGACCCCATTTGGAATACCGTGTCCAGGTCTGGAGACCTCACTTAAAAGAGATACGGATAAGAATGAGCGAGTCCAGAAACAAACAACAAAAATGGAGCAAAGTTTTGTCTGAGGGACAAAACTTATCAGGAGAAATTGGAGGAACTGGGTCTGTACAGCCTAGAGGACAAAAGGGGAAAAGGGGACATGACTGAAACTTTTAGATATATTAAGAGTCTGAATAAGGTTCTAGAAGGCCGTATTTTCAACATTAAGCAAAAACCAAGAACACGGGGCATAACCTCAAACTAACGGGAGGGAAATTCAAAAGTCAGGATGGGGAAGTCTGACATCACAAAGAAAGAGTGGTAGAAGCTTGGAACAAACTTCCAGCAGAGATGCTGGGTCAGTCATCAGCAACGAAGTTTAAACGTGCTTGGGATAAACACATTCCATTATCTGACCGAAATTTTAAAAATGGAATAAAAAATAATACAAAGGATATTTACAATTGGCCTCAAGCAAGAACTTGCGGGACCATCACATAGAGCAAGCCATAGGAAGTGAAGAAGATAAAGTGCTCTGAAACTTTGGAATCCAACCAGTCAGGCATCTGCCACATAATAACAAATATCAATAAAAAGACAAAAAAGGTCTGGGTAGTGGAGGTGGTGGCAGTGCCTGGAGACAGCAGAAGAGAAGTGGTTTCTTCCCCAAGCCCCAAAAACTTTAACCTTAGACTGTCTACTATTGACCTCACCCCTTTCCTAAGAGGTCTGTAGGGGGCGTGCATAAGCGCACCAACGTGCCTACCGTCCCTGTCCTATTGTTTCTTTTATTTTTCTTATATGTATCCATGTATTCATAACTATGTTTTTACTTATGCCTATTATCTTGTAAGCAATTGACAAACCAAATAAAATAAATAAAATAAAATAAACAAAAGGCAGCTTGACTCAGACCCACCAACATCCTGCAACGATACCTCTCATCCCAGCAGACATCAATGTCTCCTATCCCAGGTTCTTGGGAAGGACTCGAGAGGCGGACAAAAGTGCCAAATCCAGTCTGAACATCTGGCTAACTGTGCGATGAAAAATAAAAAATAATTAAAAAGAAAACAAATTAAGTTTAAAATAAAACAAAAACAAGAAAAAAAATCCAAAGACAGCCTCAATGGACCACTAGGGTTTTTTTTTCCTGCCATCAGTTTTCTATGTTTCTGTGTCTTTCCTCCAAGTAAAAATATCACAAATACAACATAATGTCATCATACCATTTTCATCAGCCCAGGAACCGGGTTGCAAAATCATCATTAAAGTCGGTCTATCCAAACAGGAAGAGGATATTTCAGAAGTGACCCAGAAAAGCAACTCTAAAAACAAGCCACCCTCAGTTCCTATAAAGATTAGGCATTGAAGATCCACGAGCAATTATAAAAATATGGAAATAAGCTACTGCAACAAGCACAATTAGTTTAAGCAACATCAGTATTCAAGCCAGGAATAGACAGGGAGAGGTTTAATTCTTCCACAAAATAAGACAATAGAAGGAAGCCATGGAAATCAAAACAATTAAAGAAATTAGACAGGTCCTGCAATGTAGAAGAAAGAGAAATTAGAAGAAAAGAAAGAGAGGGTTAAAACTGCAGCAGGAGGGAATGTAGCTCCATCACCCTGAATGACTTACAAGTCAAACTGATTATAAGGAGTCGTGTTGAAACTCAATATTATATTTGATGTTGTCAGATCAGAGATGATTATACCAATGAGATGGTCTCCTGGCTTGTAGTAGCTCCATGGCCTTTTCCCATCCTGGTGCTCGAAATTCAACGGGCACTTCACTCTAAGCTTCCCAGAGACAGACTGGGACATCAGCAGCATCAGAAGCAGAAGCAGGAGGTCCATAATTTATGGGGTGAATCAATCCCTTTCCTCTTTCTAAAGAAGAATCAGAAGAACTCAAAGCACCTTCATAAAATGGAAATGCCAATGGCTTTCCTAATATAAACAGAGAAACAGCTTCCTCTGGAAGGTATATTCAAGAGCACAGATCCTGACTGTCCCAAAACTCATGCCACCCAGAGCCTGACCTGAGGTGTTTATCCTTTTCTGGTGCAAATTCCCTTCCATGTTGCTTCAGTCTGATGTTTACATCAAAGGCAAAGAGACGTTGATAATTACAGTCAGAAGCAACTTTTCCTCTGGGCATCCTGAAGCCCTTCCTCAGGTCCATGTGCAGAGGAGAGGCTGGAGAAAAGTGAAAAACCACAGATGCACCCAAAGGGGTACTGTTGAGTAGTGGTTGAGGTCTTTCCTGTCAGGACATGTCCAGAAAGGGATGGAGGAAGAGGACCATTCAATAACAAGAGAATTGTCTTCTGCTGTCCTTCAACATGGCATCTTGTCTCCAGAGAATGATGGGGAAGATCGCCCAGATCTTTGGAGTTTGGTGACACTCTAGATGAATGTCACTTAATTTTTCTGCTGTCTATCTTGTAATACCTAGGAAGACACCGGTACTTTTCAACCTGCCTAATGTTAAGAGTAGGGCCTCTTTGGGACTTTTCTGTGGGACAAGAGCAGACTGAACCTGAAGGTGGGGATCATCAATTTGGAATCCTTAGGTTCCCACAAAAGACTTAATCCAGCCCCGTGTGAATTCTATTGACATTCTATCTAGTGCCAATTCATCTAGACCATTAGATCAGGTTATTGTGTTCAGGTAGCATGTAGCAAGCTTTTAATGCTTTGAACTCTGCTGCTTTTCCTGCTTACTTGCACCTAACATTTTCTCTTAAATTAGATCTCCATATACTAATTCTAAACTGGAAAAGATTTTAAAATTCCTTGTGCCTGATGGCCAAATCTGGCCCTAGGTTCTCCCTCAGTTTACCTTCTCAATAAGCAACTGAGTTGGAAGCAGTGATGGAATTCAGCCGGTTTGCACCGGTTCGCTAGAACTGGTTGTTAATTGTATGAGTTGTTCAGCGAACCGGAAGAATTGCCTCGTCCTGGCCTTCTTTGCCTGGCCCCACCTCACCCCTTCCCTCTGGAGGATTCCCCACCCCTGAGAAAATGACCTGTCTCAAGATCCAACTTTGGACAACTTTGGCTCAGGCAGTGGACTTCCCTGTTGTTTCTCTCTCTCTGCAAAGCGAAGGAATTGCGGAAAGATTGCGGAGCCGAGAATGGGGCTTCAGAGAACTTCAGAATAGGGAGTATGGAGAAAAGTGAAAGAACCAATGGGAATTCTCCCTTCTGCAGCATCATCAGTCTCCAGACAGAGTCTCCCTTGACTTCACCCAGTGCAGGAGAGAATTCCACACAGAGAAGAAGCCCAAGTTGATCATTCAGGCCAAGATCCCCCAAGATCCTCCAAGATCCCACTTTCTATGTTTCTCTCTCCCCAGAGAACTGTCTCTAATCTTTCAGGTGAAGCCCCAAAGGACTTTGCCTGGAGACAGATGATGCTCTAGCAGAGAGAATTCTCATTGGTGCTTGTTCTGACCCCTCCCACCTCCAAAGTCTGAGATCAATGCTTCCTCTCCCCAATGCAGAATCGTGGATTCCTCCTCTGGGTCTGGAAGCCTCGCACTCACACACACGTTTCATTTCACAGATGAAGATTCTGCCAAAGGAAGAGTTGCTGCACTGGATGACAAGGGGGGAGGGGTAGCCTCACAGCCAGCAAGGACTTGGGGGTCATAGCCAGCCCCCAATCCAGAGGGAAGCTAAACCAGGAACAGGCGGAGAGGATCTGCAGGGATTCCTCCTTGCCCTCCCCCCAGCCTCCCCCCTTCCCCTGCTCAGCTCTCTCGGGAAAGGTGCAGCTTCGCTTTACGGGAGAAAAACCCGATTACCTTCCTTGAAACCCACGTCTCTCTTGCTCAGAACCTCTGGATGAACCGGCTCCTTCCGATTCTCGCCCCTCAACCCCAAATGGGAAGGAACCGGCCCTCTTTCTGTGGGCCAGGAAGACATTTTGCCAGCATAAAAGTGCAGATGGAGAGTGAGATTGTGGTGAGTCCCCCCCCCCCAGGAATTTACCTGTTTTGCCTGTGGAACGAGAAGTGATCCTAAAACAAAAGGCTCCTTTTTATTATTAAGATTATCATGGCACAAGATAGAAAATAAAGGTAGTAAAGAAATGGGAAAGGGAAAGGAAGGGGAGGGAGGACGGTGGAATAAAGGGGAAAAAAGGAAAGGGAAAGGAAAGGAAGATAGAAGGAGGAAAGGAAGGGAAAGGAAAGGAGTGGAGGGGAATGGTATGGCTCAAAAGTCCAAAGTCAGAGAAAAAGGCTTCTTCCCCCCAATCCAGAACCACTGATTCCTCCTCTGGGGCTGGAAGCATTTGGCCAGGACACCCCCTTCCTTCCTCCCCATTCATTCAATGGGAAGATTCTGCCATAGAAAGAGTTGAAGCCTGGATGACAAGCGGGGAGGGGAAGCCCCACAGCCAGCCAGGACTTGGGGGTCACAGACAGACACCCCCCAATCTGAAGGGAAGACAGGAAAACCCTCAGCTAAACCAGGAACAGACTGGGAGTGTGAGATGTAAGAACTGAATTATTCAGTACTCACAAGTCTGGTTCACACTTCAAAGGTTTATTAAAGAAAATAAGCATTTGCAAACGGGCCTTCAAGTCCCTTCCAAAGTGGATTGGGTACAAGAAGACCAAATTTCTCTATTTAAACAATACATTTTATACTCCTGCACAGAACATGCCATGCCTAGAAAGCCCTCCCCTTGCACCCCCTTATTTTCTACAGGCTAAACTACCAACTTAGGATTAATATGACATTATTTACTGGGCTGCCAAGCTTTACCTTGGATGGATGTTCTTATCTTATTTACTCTCCTTAGCCTGGTCAGATCTTCCTGTTTTTCTAATGATGTATTGTGTCTTTGTGGAATGAATCGTCTATTTGTGAATGACTGGGCCAGGATGTTGGCGCCTCTTTGGCTTGGGGGATAGCTTCTTTCAGTAGAAACAACAAAAGGGAGGGAGTTTTATGCAAGGACAGAGAAAGCTGGCAATAGCACATCAGAGAGGAATGGAAGAAAAGAATCTTCTAGTCTATTTCATATGCAAAATGAACCACAGAGTTTTCTAATCTTCCTATATAATGTTCATTATAAAAGAGTAACTTATAATTTTTTCTCTCTCAAGAGGATCTGCAGGGATCCCTCCTAATCCAGAAGGATCCTCCTTCCCCCAGCCCCCCTCCCAATGATCCCCCCATCTAACAGCTGCTGCTGCGGCTGTTTTCTGTCACCTTGCCCAGCCCGGGCTTTTTTCTCTGCCCCCCACCCCATGTCTCCATAGGAGTTATGGAGGATGAGAAGGAGGGGGGGCAAAAGCAGCCCCTTCCTTCAGCCAATCCCCCTCCAGGTTCCCAAGGAGCCACTGGGATGCCGCGCTGCCTCTCCGGAGGGGGCTTCTACGCCCAAGCCCCCTTCCGGCAGGAGCGAAGTGCAGCGACCTGGGCTTCCACACCCGCAACAATCTGCTTCAAAGTTCTAGGGTGGTCCAAAAATACTCAGGCCCGAACCCTTTCGGTATATTGCTTTTTTATACTTAAAATGGTCATTAGGGCAGAGAACCAGGTGTTCAATTATTTGAATCTCATCATTGGTGACAGCTGTCTGTTCGGGCGAGCAAGGGGGGCAGGGAGGGGCAGAAGGAGCCTTTGGGGTTGGGGGAGGGGCAAGGAGTGCCAGCTGGAGATGCAGGAATGAAAGCCAGCTGAGGGACTTTGTGACCATCACTAAAGGTCTAATCCCACCTTCAAAATCAAAGCCAAATGGGACAATCATCAGGGGACTGGGAGTTCTAGTGCTGCCTCCGGCATGAAAGCCGGCTGGGTGAGTTTCAGCCAATAAAGAGGAGGCTCTGAGTTCCAATCCTCCCTTAGGTGTAAAAACTTCCTGGGGGACTTTGGGCCAATGAACCCCAGGAGAGTCTTGAGTTCCAGTCCCGCCTTACTATTTGTTCATTCGGGGTGTGAAACTTGGAATAATTTTCTTAGCTCAATCTCGGATACCAGAATTGGAGATTCCCAGAGTGTGAGCTGGCTGACTATCCAATACGGTGTGGTGGGATGGAGGAAAGTGAAATTGTGGGGAAACACCTGCTCCATCTTCTATGTCTCTGCCTCCTTCTGCTTGTGGGAGAACCAGAGGCATCTCTGTGCTCGCTGTGAATCTTAGACTGACCTTCCGATCCACCAGAGCTTTTTTATCGCCATAGAATGGAATTTGCAAAGGAATCCTATTCTCAGTTAGGAGCCTTTATGAGTCATAAAAATTGATTCCCAATTGATCAGCAATCTCTGTGGTTGGAGAGCAGAGCAGCTTCCTAGAAACCCAGAAGTTCCCCCCCCCCACACACACACACTTATTCAGCCCCTTTTTGGACCTGGATGAACATTATGCAGCACTGAAGGTTTGTGACCTGGTCAATGATGCGGCTGCCTTGAGACAGGATCCCTGCAACCACCTCCTGGGAAGAGTCCCAAGGTCCCCTTTCTCTGGACATCTTCTCCAGCCCTTCACAGACAAGGCAAGCTTGGAAGAGGAGCAGAGAAATGCTTTCCGTACAAACTGTAGAGTGGAAAATTAAAGGGCCTGAAAACTGCTATTTTATTTTTCTGGTTGAGGAAAGAAAAAAAATATACAGTGGAAATGTCTTTACACACTTAATTTTATTTTACTTTTTTATTATTTTAGTGTAAAGTACACACACACACACACCCCAAAAAATCCAAATTGAAATCCCAGGCAGTTGTTGTGCTGAATTCTTTCTGCAAAGGAGGTTTTATCAGGAAATCAAGAAAGAATCCTATAAGAGGGATGAGAGCCAGTCAAACATGGCATTTCACATCATTCTGGCATTCTCAGGGAGAGGATCAGGCAACCAGGCTGGTGTTTGGTTCCCAAAGCTTCCTCTGACCTCTTTTCCTGCACACTCTCTCTCACAAACACTTTTAGCTGCTGTCAGTAGGAACAAGTGCATCAATCATTTTTATAAGGTGTCACATTCAGTAGTTGTTGCTGAACAGCTGAATTCCTCTGAATTTTACTCTCTTTTAGCAAGAAAAGGGGAGGAAACTGCAAGAATTCCAGTCGTTCAACAATTCCCCATTTTGAAACATATAGAAGACTCCTATATACTATCGAAATGGAAATCAAATAAAAGGAACATTAACAATTCTATCACAATGGGTGTTATATCACATGTTTTTACATTTATTCTGGCTGTGAGATGCTCTTTTGTGTTCAGGTGTGGCCTCAGAAGGATAATGTAGCACTTGGGGATGAAGATGCAGACCAGCACTGGAGGCCAGGATGGAAAAGACCTGCACAGCCACCATGTATTTCCCTTTGGTGCTCAGGTAGGTGGGCACAAAAGTCACCCAGACACTGCAGAAGACCAGCATGATGAAGGTGATCAGCTTGGCTTCGTTGAAGGCCCCAGGCAGACTCCTGGACAGGAAAGCCACCATGAAGCAGATGACAGCCAGGAAGCCCATGTAGCTGAGGATGACGTAGAACATGACAACGGCCCCTTTGTTGCATTGCAGGATGATCTCTCCAGGCTGGGAGTGGAGGTCAGAGTCAGGGAAGGGGGGAGAAACTCCCAGCCAGATGGAGCAGATGAGAATTTGGACAGCAGAACAAGAAAGGATGATGGAGTTGGCCAAGATCTTCCCCAACCATCTCTTCACTCAATTTCCTGGTTTTGTGGCCAGGAAAGCCAGCACCACCATGATGGTTTTGGCCAAGAGAGAAGAAACGGCAACTGAGAAGATGATGCTGAAGACTGTTTGTCGGAGAAGGCAGCTGGCTTTCCTTGGTTGACTAATGAAGAGAGAAGAAGACAAGAAGCAAAGCAGGAGGGAGACCAGGAGGATGTAGGAGAGGTCCCGGTTGTTGGCTTTGACAAGGGGAGTTTCTCGGTATTTAATGAAGACGATTAAAACAAGGCCTGTGGTTAGAAACAAGAATAGGGCAAAAGAGACCAGGATGAGGCCCAAAAGTTCTTCATAAGACAGGAAGGTTATAACTTTTGGGATACATTGGACTCTCTCCTCATTTGGATATTTATCATCTGGACACTTGGTGCATTTTTCTGTATCTGAGAAAGTGAAAAGGTAATATTTCTTTAAAATTCTGTCCTTTCATCTTACAAGAAATACCTTCTTTGGATAACAGCTGATACCTCAGGCATTTTTCAAAAGTAATTCTTAACAATTTCATTAAAAAGAGCATAAGGGAACTTCTAGCATGCTAATTATTTCCAGTGAAATGTGTAGAATCTTTATAGGAACCTACGTTATTAGACGTTAACAATGAATTATATAATCTTTTTAGGCAAACATCCTGAGTCCTACCACATGGCAGTTAATATACTGGACTTGGAGGAGACCTACAGCATCTTGTAACATCTGGAAACAACCTGGAATTAAGGAGAAATTTCCTATCAGTGATTATCCGGTGGAACAGCTGACCTTCAGAGGTTTGGGGTTCTTCAACATTGGAGGTTTTTGAGAAGAGATTGGACAGTCACTTGTCTGAAATTGTATAAGGTCTCCTGCTTGGGACCTCCAAGCTCCCAATCAACCAAGTTGATTTATTTATTTAATTGATTGATTGATCTACATGACTGGCAGACTATTTGTGTAATGAGTTCCCCCCATAACTATCCACAGTACCACATTATGGACCAGGGACACCTTCTCAAGGGGAGGCCAATAAACAGGGAGTTGGAAGGTCTTTCAGAAGGTGGACCTAAAACAATTCACCAAGTTCCAAAGAACTCAGGTGTTCCTAGAAAGGTGAACTTAGCAGCACCTATCCGAAGTAAAAAGCAGAAGAGATATTTCCTCTGCTGTTAGTAAAGCTTGCCCAGTCTGCCAACCCCCATCTCTTCCCAGCCCCTCCTTCAAAGCCTTTTTTATTTACTTCCTTTTAGATAATAAATTGTGCAGGTTAAAAAAAAAACACAAGCAAGCTTCAATTAGTCTTTTAACTTGCACTTTCATGCAAATGTTCTGGATTGATCCAGTTCCACCAGGCCTTCCTTTCTTCTAGTGTCACCCACCCTTCCTGAGTGGAGAAGGTCCCCTCCGGACAAGGAACACAGTCGTAGCAGCAAACTGGCTCTCCTTCTTGAGCCCTCTTGACAAATCCAGGATGACAACTTTCTACACATTTGGACTGAGCAGAAAAAAAAGATATGGCAAAGAAAATACGTCAGGATTCTCCATCCATGGAAAAGGGAGGTAGAGATGGATGGAGACATGTAGCCTCTTGTCTTCACTGAGGTAGATCAGGAGGTAGAACAACTGGCAGATTCTTCATTTAGTTCCTTTTGATTTTGGAATGTAACATTAGAATAAAGTACTTTTCTATTTAATAAAGTCTGGATGGATGAAATTGAAAAAATATTTAAGCATGATGATATAGTCATATTAAAACCGAGAATAAAGTTTTCTGTAAAATATTTAGGAAACTTTTATTCCATTAGCTTTTTAAAATATGAAATTAAACTGTGATGAAGAAAGAAACCTCTGACCAGTAAGATCTTGAAAGATTTCATTGCAAAGTGACTCCACCGAGGTCCTGTCTCTTGAAGAACTTCCATTAGAAGACACCAACTGGTATGGAAGGCCAACCACCCTCTAGACTCTAGGCTTGGTCCACTGGAAATGGGAACTCAGGCTTTGGAAAACAGAGAAAAGACACCAAAATTTTTCCCCAACTTATTGAGCAGCTTCAACTGTGAAAGAGCATCTTGTTCAATAATAAATCTCTGTCTTTCAAAATACGCCATAATCTCTCTCCTGGCATCCTCCTTGGGAAGAACCAAGAAGACATAGATAATCAGATCTGCGGTTATCTCTCCATTTAGAGTTTAAAGTGGGAAATATTCCAAAATTCATTCTTCTCCAGAAAGGGATGAAACTAGAATGGGAACATCCAGGAATTTGAACAGGAGAAAACTTGGTTTCTTATCCCATTTTGACTCTTCTACAATTGTCTAATCTCCAAATATGCTTGATTAGGATACAAATACTGCCATTATCTTCATAAGTGAATGAAATAGTTTGAGAAAAATTTCTCAATCATACACTGACAAAATGTAGAGAAAATATAATTGACACAATTGGTCAATTATAGGGAACATTATAGAGCAGATAACAAATAAAATGAACAGAGAAAAAATATAATTCATAAACTCTTTGAAAACAACAGGTTGATTCCCAGAAAGCATGGATTTAGCAAGAAGAAAGTTGACAAGCTAATCTTCTCCCTGGTCATCCTGATGGAAAACACATCCAGATGTGCTAATTCTACTTGACTGTACTACATTAACAAAATTTTGCAAATCTGAAAGAACAAATGTCCCACCAAATTTTTTCTCAGTCTGAAAAGTCAGTGAGGATCCTTTCTGAGTTTATTTCTCTCCCATTATGAAGCTGCAGGATTCTCCCATCTTATCTGATCCTTCCCTAGGCAGCCTCTCTTCTCCTCATCCCAAAAGTCATTCTCACGTATCATTATACTTCCTAAATAGATTAGGGGAACTCTGGTGATATAACTGGATTTCAGTAAAGGACTCACAAACAATTTTGTGATGTGATTAGAGACCTGAGGGATGGTATGATGACTAAGTGGATAAAAACTGTCTTCAAAATGATACTCAAACAATTTTGAATCTTTTTAAATCTTTCCTATGAAACCTGAAGTTGATGGATAACAATCTACCATTGGTCATCAATTTTTCTATGTTGTCATTAATACGGTAATTAATACAATCTTAGAGTAAGCTAATTTGATGTGATTTAAAGAATATAATTTTTTTAAACTTGCAAGTCTTATTTGAAGCTTTATTTTAAAAGTTTGATAAAATAATGGTTTTAAATCAAATTAAATGTGATAATCAAAAGCAAGCAACAATTGGTGAATCGGATGGATGGATGGTGGGATGGAGTGGAACTTAATTTGCTGCTGGCATCCCTGAAGGAGTCGCCTGGTTGGAAGGCAGGCTGCTTGGAGATGGCTGGAGAGGCCATGGACCCTGAAGACTCACAGTGGACAGAACGAATGATGGATGAAATGGATTCTTTCCAGAAGATTGAGGGAAATGATGGAATGGACTTGTCATATTTAACTGGAAAACAAGTCTTAAGAGGCATTGTGTTTTCAATTTACAGGAGGTCCAAGACTTTTGGGAATAGAAAGCAATTGTTGGGAAAGATCCTAATTACAATTTTAAGGAAATGCATTATTATTATGAATCAAACAAAGATGTTTAACCCTGGACAGATTCTGGATGGATCAGAGATAATGATTGTGATGGTCTGCGGCAGATAAAAAGCCCCTGTAAATTGTCTTTGAGTTAAATACTTTTAAGTTTGACGTGTGGGAGTAAAGAGGCAGAGGCTAAGTAAGGCTAACAGGCTTTATTTGAAATAAAGTAACACAGCCGTGGCTTGCCGCAAGCTAACTAGGCAGCCGGCAGACAGAGAACAGCTGATCCCGTTTAACAGTTCCTTTTATACGGAGCTGTCAAACGGACTCAGCCAATCAGGGACAACTCCGGCTCCTGCTCAAAGTTGACCAGAGTGAAGACTCCTGCAAGATGCAGCAAATACAATAGCAGATAACAGAGTTTTGAAATTTAACTGTATTGTTGGATTAAAAACATTAACTACATTTTGTATATACAGCAGATAGATGACAAGTCAAGTATTTATTTTATTTTTATTTATTTATTTTTGTCAAAAGCTTACAATATAACAGAAACAAGAATAAACATGTTTAAATACAAGAAATAGAAAATAATAATTGGAGACAATAGGACACGGACGGTAGGCACAATTGTGCGCTTATGCATGCCCCTTACAAACCCCATTAGGAATGGGGTGAGGTCAATAGAGGTTAGTTTGAGGGTAAAGGAGTGGGGGTTAGAGCAGGTGACAACAGAATCAGGTAGTGAGTTCCAGACATTGACCACTCTGTTGCTGAAATTGTACTTCCTGCAATTGAGTTTGGAGTGGTTTACATTAAGTTTATATCTGTGGTGTGCTCTTGTGTTGTTGTTGTTAAAGCTGAAATATTCATAAACTGGTAAGATGTTGTAACATATGATTTTATGTACTATGCTTAAGTCTAATCTTAGTCGGCATAGTTCAAGGTTGTCTAAGCGTAGAATCTCAAGTCTGGTGCTGTAGGGGATTGTGTTGCAAACAGAGGAATGTAGTACTCTTTTGGTAAAATACTTATGGACTCGCTCAATTGTATTTATATCTGATATACAGTGAGGATTCCAGACAGCAGAGCTAAATTCAAGTATTGGTCTAGCAAAAGTTTTGAATGTCCTAGATTGCAAAACAGTATTACCAGAGGAGAAGCTTTGTAAAATTAAATTTACAACTCTTAAAGCCTTTTTGACAATACTGTTGCAGTGAGCTTTGGTGCTTAGATCATTCGATATGAGAACTCCAAGGTCCTTGACAAAGTGAGGGTCATCGACAAGGTCATATCTGCCTAGATTGTATTTGGTATATAGATTTTTTTTTTTTAACCAATGTGTAGGACAGAGCATTTGTTGGTAGAGATTTGGAGTTGCCAATTGTTAGACCATTCAGACATATAATCAAGGTCTTTTTGAAGGATGGTAGCATTGATGGTGGTGTTGAATAGTTTGACATCATCAGTGAAGAGGATGCAGTTGCTAATAGGATGATCACAAAGGTCATTTATATAGAGTGTAAAGAGTGTGGGTCCTAGGACGCTCCCTTGGGGGACACCACTGATAACTGGTGCAAGGTTTGATAGGGCATTTCCTATTTTTACTACTTGTTGCCTCTTTTAGTAGTTGCAACTAGATGTGTATTTTATAATTGTGGGCCCATTTTGCAAGGGGGAGAAACTACTATTGCTATATTGTATTCAACTGGGGGGACAATATGCATGTTTTGTCTGTTTTAATGCACAATTATTTAAAAATGTTTTGTCTAATTTTGTCTTCTCTTTGTAATAGTTTTATTTTCCAAAGCTTGTATTTTACCTTTTTGAATAAAATAAAATTTAATTAGAGGAATATCAAGTATCAAGAAACAATATTTATGATTAGCACATAGAGAAGGGTGCATAAGTAAAAAGCAGTAGAAAAATATCTGATTTTTAGCAACTAGCCAGAGGTGATCTTCAGCAGGTTCTGACCAGTTCTGGAGAACCAGTAGCGGAAATTTTGAGTAGTTCAGAGAACCAGCCATTACCACCTCTGACTGGAGATTTTACAGTATCCTTCCCCTGCTACGCCCATCAAGCCACAGAACTGGTAGTACAAATTTTTGAATCCCACCACTTGTTGGGCTAGGTGGTCTCAGGGTCTCCTTCAAATTTATAAAGGTAAAACTCCACGATGCTAATCAGAAAACCATACATACTAGAATTTATGTAAAAAAGAAAGCAGCATTTTCAAATTATCAGTGCTTAATATCAAAATGCTATGGTATCTCCTCTTTGGAGCCATTATTCCCTGAGTAATTGAATTGGCCAGATCTGCTGAGATGGTTCCCCTCCTTTTCCTCTGGATTCCTTCTCCAAAGGATCTCAGATGAATGGATCTCTATCTGGACCTCATACCTGCCAGGGCTGCAGCCTTGGAGCCCACCCCCACCCCCGACCTCTTTTCTCCCTCCTTCCTTCCCCTCCTTGATCTGGAGGAATAGGCGGCATTCATGGCCTGGGGCAGAGTCTTCATGAGGCTGTATGAATGGGAGTCATTTGGGATCTGGATCCTGTTCCTTTTCTCCTGGGTCTCCAGTGGGGCTTTCTGGGTGCATCTTCTGCGGCCTTTGACAGAAAGGATGTGCTTTGAAAGAGAACAGTGAAAATAATGATTTACAAATTGAAGTTCCACAAATAAATGGGATTCAAAGGCATCTTCCATTGGCCTTTCTTTTAGCAGATAGGCAAAGTTCCAAATGCTATGGATGTAGTTGAAAAATCTGTGCTTTTTGTTGTGTATTGTTGAGGTAATTCCCCGTTAGGAGAATGAGCACATACAGGGAGACGTATAGAGAGTAGTGTTTGAATAATACACACAGCACACAGATACACTGTACAGTAAATGTAGGGTTTTACTTTCAATAAAGGTTTAAGCAAAGTCCAAAATAAGCAGTCCAAAGTCATTCACAGATAAATCAGTCAGTTTTCAATCCAGGGATAATCCAATAACAAATTCCAGTGTCAAAAACAGTTCAGTATCAGACTTACATCAAATCCAGAAATAGCAGTCAATTAGGAAAAATGGCAATACTTTCCAACAGAAGGAAACAGAGATACACTCACACTCTCTTCCGAGACTAAGACACACACTCCAGAAACACCAGAACAGGAACTAAACAACCCAGGTTTCTGGCTCCATCTTATGGACGTTTGAGAAACCACACCCAATTGCAGTTTTTAGCATGCTCTTAAAGAGACAGTATTAAAATGTCTATCCTGGTTTATATATTTCAAACCCAAGTAGCTGTTAGGTGACTTACATTCCTAACATTCTCCCCTTTTGGGTAGGACAATATATACAACCTTACATTTTAAGTCCATAATCCTCGCAGCATGCCTTATGCTTTATAGAGCCTTGGGCCTTTGTAAAATGATCTGCTATATTGTTTTCTGACATACAGTATTCCAGCTTAATCATTTTACTTTGCACACATTGTCTCACATTTAAATATCTTAAATCTGTGTGTTTCGTTCTTGTTTTAACAGCAATATTTGAAGCCATCTGTATTGCTGATTGGTTATCTTCATAAACTACAATAGAATCTGTTACATTAATTCCCATATCAATTAATAATTGCTTATACAAAACTAAATCTGTACATAGTAAAGACAAACATGAGAATTCAGCCTCCACTGTTGACAAATTTAGATGTTTCTGTCTAATAGACCTCCATTCAATAAATGCCTTTCCCAATAATACTGCAGTACCCGATGTAGATTTTCGTGTATTTATGTCTGTAGCAAAACTTGCATCAGCATATGCAGTTAAATTCAGTTCATCTTTAGGCTCCAAATACAATGCATAATGCATTGTTTGTTTCAGATATCTTAACACACGTTTAGCAGCTTGCCAGTGCCTTTCAGTTGGCTCAGTGTTAAATCTAGCTAATTGATCAACACTGTATGTAATATCTGGCCTTGACTAATTACTGAGATAAGATAAACTACCAATCAAGGACTGATAAATGTTCTTATCAAAAATAGGACTTTGAACATCACTATGGCTAAACTCCTGGCTCATTGGTGTCTTAGCCGGCTTACAAAGTTCCATTTTAAAACTTTTTAGTAATTGGTTAATTTTATCTGCTTGTGAGATTTTGTATCCTCCCCTAGTTTTATCTATCTTTAAACCAAGATATTGTCTGATTTCTCCTAACTGTTTTATCTTAAATTTTTGTTCTAACAGTGAGATTATTTTAGTAGCTTCTTGTTCAGTTTTGGTGATTAATGCTATGTCATCAGTAAATAATAGCAATAATGAAATTACACCATGCCAGCTACAAAACCTATCTTAGTTAATTCTATAACTATACATTGGTTCCACTCATATCCTGATTGCTTCAAGCCATAAAGACTCTTTTTCAATTTCCAGCAATCATTATTATCAGTATTATCATTTTTGAGACCTAAAGGCTCGTACGATGATCTCAGATTCAGGATTACCTGATAATTTGTGGGGAGAAGCAATAATGTGTGGGAATCATATACTGAATAATGTGGTTAATTCTACAACTGGTGAATTACCATTCACACGGTGGCATGGCAGAAAACCTGACCTAAGCTACTTGCACACATTTGGAGCACCAGCATGGGTGCATATCCCTACACAACTGAGAAAGAAAGGGCAACATAGGGCAAAAAGATTGATTTTTGTAGGATATGAATCTAACCATAGATCATACAGATTCTGGGAACAAGGTACAACTAGAGTTTACTGTAGCGCTAGTGCACAATTCCTAGAACATGTAGGATGGGGGAAACTGGAACAAGATTCAAGTAAGGAAGTAATTATAGAATCCTACAAAAGGCCAGATAAAACCAGTAATAAGAAGAGAGCAATTAAAGAGGAAGTAAAGGAAGAGCATATAGGACCAGAACAGGAAGAGGTAGATAATCAGGAGCAGGTAGAATATGTAAGTCCACCTGTAAGCCCTGTAATACCTAGACGTTCTACACGTGTAACCAGACCACCTGATAGGTATCAAGCCAGTATAGTTTGCCAAATGAGTAAAGTTCCTACTAGTATAGATGAACTTAGGATGTATCCTGTAAAGCAGGCTTGTCCAACCCGCGGCCCACGGGCCACATGCGGCCCAGGTCGCCTCGTAATGCGGCCCAACGCCCACCCCAACCTTCATGAAAGATCCAGCAAGGAGGAGGAGGAGAGGCAGGCGCGAGGCGGGGCGAGGCGAACAACAGAAAGGCGGGCAGCCGCAGCCCAAAAGTCCCGCCCCGCCACCTCCTGCTGTTGCCGCCGCCGCCGCCACTGCTGCTGCATTTGCAGGAGGAGAGGTAGGCGCGAGACGGGGCGAGGCGAGCAACAGAAAAGGCGGGCAGCCACAGCCCAAAGTCCCGCCCCGCCACCTCCTGCTGTTGCCGCCGCCGCCATCACCACTGCTGCATTTGCAGGAGGAGAGGTAAGCGCGAGGCGGGCGAGGCGAGCAACAGAAAAGGCGGGCAGCCGCAGCCCAAAAGTCCCGCCCGCTACCTCCTGCTGTTTCCGCCGCCACCGCTGCTGCTTCTGCCCCCGTCGCTGCTGCCGCCGCTGCTGCTTCTGCCCCCGCCGCCGCCGCTGCTGCTTCTGCCCCCCACCGCGACCGCTGCTGCTTCTGCCGCCACCGCCGCCACCGTTGCTGCTGCTTCTGCCTCCGCGCCGCCGCTGCTGCATTTGCAGGAGGAGAGGTAGGCGCGAGGCGGGCGAGACGAGCAACAGAAAAGGTGGGCAGCCACACCCCAAAAGTCCCACCCCGCCACCTCCTGCTATTGCCGCCGCCGCCGCCACTGCTGCTGCATTTGCAGGAGGAGAGGTAGGCGCGAGGCGGGCGAGCTTTCTTCCCCTCCCCCCACCCCACAAAATTTGGCCGGAAAATTATAAAATAAAAAATAAATAATTTTTAATAATTAATAATAAATAATAATTTTATTTTATTTTATTTTATTTTTATTTTTTATTTTATTATTAATTTAATTTAATTTAATTTAATTTAATTTAATTATTTAATTATTTAATTATTTAATTTAATTATGTGCGGCCCAAACCAAATTTTCATCTTCTAATGTGGCCCAGGGAAGGTGAAAGGTTGGACACCCCTGCTTTAAACTGTAAGCCAAGTATTTTGGGTGCGGTTGTAAATTGCCATAAGAGGGAGCAAGAGTGCTCACTGTTCGCCGGCTTTTACTGGAATGCTGACAGAGAAGGATTGATGGTGATTAGTGCGTGCGTTTGCTGAGAGAAGAAAAGGTTTGATTTTGCTTCATATCTCTGACTGCAAAAGAGATACATCACTGGACTGATTGTTTGTGAGTTGAACGACCTATTTTTCTACACTGGACTTTGCAAACTGAATAACCCTCGGACTGTCTGAACTTAGTGTATGACATATGGACTGCTTTGACTATGCTATAACTCTTGCTGGAATAAAAACTATTTAACTGCACAGTGTATCTGTCTTACTGAGTGTAAAGCTACAACAACGCTTTATCTCACACACACTCTCTGTCTGCTAGACTGCCGTTGCACGTTCTGCTTGGGTGTTGTATCCCTAACAAACCCCCTGCTCCAGCAGATCCTTACACAATCAAAGAATAGCAGGGTTAGGGTGTGTGTGTGTGGTTGTCAAAACTCCAAAAACAGGTCAAGGAGCTCTGGGGAGATGAGTCAAAACACTTGCTAAGCAACGGGCCATTAAGTGAGGACCACTTGTATTTGGTTTGCCAGTCACATGGCCACCTGGTCCTGCCCACCCAGTCATATGGCCAACAAGACATGCCCATCTGGTCACGTGACCACCAAGCCACGCCCACAAATTGAAGCCATGCCCACAGAACCAGTAGAAAAAAATTTTTAATCCCACCACTGAGTTCACCGCCTGCTATGCTGCATCTCCTATCAGGACTCAGGAATTCACTTTGTGACGCCTCTCCTTTAAAATATCCAGGAAATATGGAACTCTTTTACGTGCAACTGCAGTTATCAGATCAGTAGGAAGGAGTTTCTCTGAACGGGGACAAATTCTGTTCTGCCATAACACAAAATTATGTATTTATTTATTTAGGACATTTATGTTGCCACATATTCGCACATGCCTCAGAATTAGGCAGACTCTAACTGCCCATTGACTGTCGTTTATTTTTATTTTTCTCCATTATTATTATTATTATTATTATTATTATTATTATTATTATTATTATTATTATTATTTGTAATGCTGGTCTCTGACTGTACTAAAAGTGGACTGGATGAAGGAGGAAGCTGTGTTGGAGACATTTGCCATCTTGAGTTATTTGTAAATAAATACATGTTTATGAAAACAATCCCAAAATCGTACTTGACTGCAACCTGAAACTGAGTCTTGAGAGAAGACAAGGAGGAGATTATGAGAGCAGCTTCTCCAACTTGCAAAATATCTCAGTTGGACAAGGGAGGATTCAACACTCTTCCAATGACCGAAAGAGGTGCTGGGAGTTAAAACTCTCCCCTCCCTAGGAAAATGAAATAGTTTAGGATATACTAAAAAGGCAGAATATTTTCCCTAAAAAGAAAAGTAGAAAATCAGAGAGGCTGAAAATCAGCCCCCTCCCACCTTTCCTGATGGACCATTAGTGTTAGGGATATACACCCTAGCAGAACGTGCAACGGCAGTTAGGCAGACAGATATGTGAGATAAACGTTGTTATAGCTTACACTCAGTAAAACAGATACACTGTGCCAGTTAAATAGTTTTTATTCCAGTCAGAGTTATAGCATAGTCAAACAGTCCATATATCATACACTAGTTCAGTCCATCCGGGTATTAATCAGTTGCAAAGTCCAGTGTCGAAAAAGAGGTCAGTAAACTTACAAATAATCAGTCCAGTAATATATCTCTTTTGCAGTTAGAGATATGAAGAAAATCAAGCCTCTTTTCTTCTCTCAGCAATAGCAGGGAAAACACGCAGTTATCACCATCAATCCATCATTGTCAGCAATCCAGTAAAAGCCAGCAAACAGTGAGCTCTCTTGCTCCCTCTTATGGTGATTTTACAACCGCACCCAAAATACATGTTTTACAGTTAAAGTGATACACACACTTTAACTCACTAATATAGTTTATATATATTATTTTACCCAAACTAAGTTAGGTAACCTATGTTATTCCTAACATTCTCCCCTTTTGGGTAATATAATAATATATGTATCTATTTACATCCTCAAACCATAGTTGTCACAACTTTCTTTATGTTTCACTGCACCTTGGGCTTTTGTAAACTGATCAGCAATATTTTATTCAGTCATGCAATATTCCAATCTTATTAAACCATTTTTTACAGATTGTCTTACATTGAGATATCTAAGATCTGTATGCTTAGATCTCGTTTTTACAGCAATATTTGTAGCCAACCGTATGGCTGCTTGATTGTCCTCATACACTACAATGGCATCATTAACAGTTATTCCCATATCTAATAACAACTGTTTATACAGAATTAAATCAGTACATAATAAAGATAGACATGAAAATTCTGCTTCCATTGTGGACATACTTATGTGTTGCTGTCTAATTGACCTCCAACCAATCAGTGCTTTTTCTAATAGGATAGCCATACTTGAAGTTGATTTCCTAGTTTTTATGTCTGTTGCAAAACTTGCATCAGCATATGCACTTAAAATCAAATCATCTTTTGGCTCCAAATACAATGCATAGTGCATTGTCCTTTTAAGATACCTTAATATACGCTTTAGCGCTTGCCAGTGACGTTCAGTGGGTTCAGCGTTAAATCTTGCCAATTGATTAACGCCATATGCAATATCTGGCCTTGACCAATTACTAATATACGATAAACTACCTATTAATGACTGATAAATAGTCTTATCGAATTTTGAACTTTGAGCATCAGTACGGCAAAATTCCTGACTCATTGGAGTTTTTGCCGGCTTACAAAGTTCCATTTTATACATTTTTAGCAATTGGTAAATTTTATCTTCTTGTGATATCTTAAAGCCACTTTTGGTTTTGTTTATTGTCAATCCTAGATATTGTGTTATCTCTCCTAATTGCTTTAATTTTATCCTCTTACCTAATAATGATATTATTTCAGTAGCTCCATTATTAGTCTTTGTAATTAAAGCAATATCATCTGTAAACAACAATAATAATGACACTATTCCATTAGTCTCTCTCTTAAATAAACATGGATCAGCTAAACCTGCTTTAAACCCTATATTGTTTAACTCTTTAACAATATATTGGTTCCATTCATAACCAGATTGTTTTAATCCATAGAGACTCTTTTTAAGTTTCCAACAGTCATTATTATTTTTATCATCCTTGATTCCTATAGGTTTCTTTAAATATATAGTGTGCTGCAATGGTGCATGCAGATAGGCAGTTTCTACATCTAAATGATTTATGATATAATTCTTCTTAGCTGCCCACACTAAAGCTGCTCTCAAGGTTGTTGCCTTTAATTTTGGTGCAAATACTTCATCATAATCATATGTAGTTTGATTAAATCCTTGAGCTACTAACCTAGCCTTATGGGTAACAGTCCCATTTTTACCTGTTTTTAACTTAAATATCCATTTGCAGCCAATGGACTTTTCACCTGGAGGTAATTTGGCATTTTCATAAACTTTCATTTCTTTTAATGAATTTAGTTCCTTCTCCATTGCCTTATGCCAATTTTTCTGATCCTTTGCAGGATACATCCTAAGTTCTTCAACAGTAGTTGGAACTTTACTAACTTGGCAAACTACACTTGCTTGGTACCTGTCAGGTGGTCTGGTTTCACGTGTAGAACGTCTAGGTATTACAGGGCTTACAGGTGGACTTTCATGTACTACCTGTTCCTGATTATCTATTTCTTCCTGTTCAACTATTTCTTCCTCTTCTGGTCCTATATGCTCTTCCCGAACTTCCTCTTTAATTGTACTCTTCTTATTACTGATTTGTTCTGGTCTTTTGTAGGTTTCTATGATTACTTCCTTACTTGAATCTTGATCCAGTTTTTCCCATCCTACATGTTCAAGGAATTGTGCACTAGCACTACAGTAAACTCTAGATGTACCTTTTCCCCAGAATCTGTATGATTTGTGATTAGATTCATAACCTACAAAGAATAACCTTTTAGCCCTATGCTGCCCCTTTTGTCTCAGTTGTGTAGGGATATGCACCCATGCTGGTGCTCCAAATGTGTGCATGTAGCTTAGGTCAGGTTTTCTGCCATGCCACCGTGTGAATGGTAATTCACCAGTTGTTGAATTAAGAACATTATTCAATATATGATTTCCACACATTATTGCTTCTCCCCACAAAATTTCAGGTAATCCTGAATCTGACAGCATAGTACGAGCCATTGCTTGTATTGTTTGGCCTCGTCTTTCTATAAAGGCATTATGTTGTGGCCTATATGGTGCAGACTTTTTATGTTCAACACCTGCCATCTTCAGTCTATTTTGGAATTTATTGTTTATAAATTCCGTACCATTATCAGTGACAAGAGTTACTAATTTCCTTTTAGTTTTTCTCTCTGCAAATTTTAGCCAATTAAAGAAATTCTGATATGTTTCCGTTTTACTCTTCATTAAATAACAGAAACCATATCTGGAATAATGGTCCATTATACTTAGTATATAACGAGCACCTCCCACACTTGGTTTTTTAGGACCTATAATATCAGCAAATACGACCTCTAGAGGTTCCTTTGTCTTAAATACATTAATTTTATTTGCTGGTATTACCTTGCCTTTTTCTTGACTACAAGCATTGCAGTGCAAATACTTACTGCAAGGCTTTAGTTTTATACCTTCAGACAGTTCAACCGTTTGTTTGAGCATTTTAAAATTTATATGCCCTAAACGTCTGTGTAACAAATGTATGCATTCATCATGAGGTTTAACATTATCATATACCGTGTTAGCTACCTCTAATGAATTATCATTTAACACATACAATTCACCTTTTAAAGTTGCAGTTACCTTTTTACCTTCTTTTTCTATTATGCAACTTTCTCCCCTAAAGGTAATTACATAACCTAGTTTAACCAAAACTCTAACCGAAAGCAAATTAAACTTAAGTTGTGGTACATATAACATTTTTACATTTTCTCTTATGCAAGAACAATATGCTATACCTTCACCTTTAGCTTTCAGTTTCCAGCCATTAGCTAACGATATCTGCTGTGAACTCGTGGACATCTTAACAAATCTTTTCTTATCTTTCGTTATGCAGTGCGATGCTCCACTATCTACAACCCATAAATTATTATTCACAGTTTCGTTGCTATACATGGCTAACTCAAAGCATTTTTCATCCTTTTGATGCCTTTTAGCATTCTGGCTGGCATTGTGGCGTTTTCCTTTCTTGCAGAATCTAGCCAAATGTCCTTTTCCTCCACAATTAAAACATTTTCTAATTGTATAGGCTGACGAAGATATTTTCTCTTCTTTACATTGTGGTTGTTCCCTTCTGAGTTGATCCCTTTCAAGCCTTCTCCTGACTTCTTCAATTAATATGCCAGTAATGTCAGTTAGTGTAAGGTTATCTTTTGGCAGAACTTCAAGTGAAGTTACGTAGTCATCGTAGCTCTCATCTAAAGAAGACAAAATTATATAAACTTGATGTAGTTCTGTGAAGATAAGTTCTTTTTCATGCAGTTCCTGAAAAATTCTCTTCATTGTGTTTATATGAGTCAGCATGTCTCCATTCTTTTGAAGATGTGTTCTGAACAGCTTCCGTGTAAGATTTATATGTGCTCCTATGCTGTCTCGAACATAAATCTTCTTTAAATTCTCCCAACATTTCGCAGCTGTTTCTTCTCCATGAATATGGACAAGCTGTTGGTCAGAGATTGTCAGTCCTATTATACAGAGAGCTTGCTCATTCTTCAGTTTATATTCTTGTATTTTCTGGGCATCATCCTCATCCTCCGGATCCCATGTATCTACCTCTGGTGGGTTTTGAATTATACTCCACAAACCTTCTCTGCGTAGAAGTAGGCTACATTTCATAGACCATGAAACATAGTTTGTTCCATCCAGTTTGGATATTAGAGACAAACTTGGTAAATTGACTTGTGCCATCTTTTTCTGGATATTAAACTATAATTAATAAAACACAGCTGTCTGTTTACAGTATTGTGTAACTACACAAACTCTCACTTTAAATAAGCCTGTTATATCCTGGTTAGTCTGACTGTGCACCTGGGCCCATAACCAGTATTAGGGATATACACCCTAGCAGAACGTGCAACGGCAGTTAGGCAGACAGATATGTGAGATAAACGTTGTTATAGCTTACACTCAGTAAAACAGATACACTGTGCCAGTTAAATAGTTTTTATTCCAGTCAGAGTTATAGCATAGTCAAACAGTCCATATATCATACACTAGTTCAGTCCATCCGGGTATTAATCAGTTGCAAAGTCCAGTGTCGAAAAAGAGGTCAGTAAACTTACAAATAATCAGTCCAGTAATATATCTCTTTTGCAGTTAGAGATATGAAGAAAATCAAGCCTCTTTTCTTCTCTCAGCAATAGCAGGGAAAACACGCAGTTATCACCATCAATCCATCATTGTCAGCAATCCAGTAAAAGCCAGCAAACAGTGAGCTCTCTTGCTCCCTCTTATGGTGATTTTACAACCGCACCCAAAATACATGTTTTACAGTTGAAGTGATACACACACTTAAACTCACTAACATAGTTTATATATATTATTTTACCCAAACTAAGTTAGGTAACCTATGTTATTCCTAACAATTACTCTGGCCTAGGCCAGTCTATTATGCATCACAAAGATCTTCTCCAGGTAAAGCTATAATAGGAATTGCCCAAAGCCCTTTCATTACATCACCATCCAGCGAGGCTCAACCAAGCCTGGGACTCAGGACAGCCTACAGAGTTGCCCCTGCATGGCCCCATGGGAGCCTGTCAAGCAATCAGAATACAAGCTCAAATTCAAATCCCAACAGAGGGCATAAAACAATTGCACTCTCAGCATCTCATACATACATCCACACATACAGGAATTCATTTAGAAAAGAACACAGCATTTTCAAATGAGCAGCGCCAAATATCCAAACGCCCTGGAATCTCCTCTTTGGAGCCTTGTTCCCTGAGTCGTTGAATTGGGCAGATCTGCTGCGATGGTTCCCCTCCTTCCCCTCCGGATTCCCCCTCCAAAGGACCTCAGATGAAGGGATCCACAGTGACCCTCGGAGGCCTCTGGTTGCCCACAGGCAGAGGAAGGCAGAGGCTGATGGCTCTGGCCACCTGGGAACAGGTGTGTTTCCCCACAAAAGTCACTTTCCTGCATCACATCACACAGAGCGCAAGAATGCCCAATTCTGGTACCCAACATTAATTTGAGCCCCCCAAACTTTTACACCTCCAATCAATAAGTTCTGTGGTGGGACTGGAACCCAGAGCTTTCTGGGGATTGGTCCACCGTCCCCCCAGGAATGCATGGAGCCTCTGGGAGGATTAGAACGCAGAACCTCCCGGGCGGTGGATGAAACGCCCCCACCTGCTCTGAGGCCGAAGGCGGGATTCGAACTCCTGGTCCTCTGCTGATTGGCTCAGAGCCGCCCAGTTGGCTTCGATGGGGAAGGTGGGATTCAAACGCCCCTTCGGTTCCTTCCCCCTTACCAGGCACCCCCGGCCCCTCCCCATCCCAGGGGCTCCTTCGCAGCTGCGCCGCCTGCTGCCCTCGCCTACCCCGCTCCCTGGCACCCAGGTCGGGCAGCGCCACCCGGTCGGCCCCGCTCCTGCCTCCTGCCCGCCGCCTTCCCTTCGCCCCTGCCTGCCTCCCTCCCTCGGGCTGGCTGAGGGGGCTTCCCGGGCCACGTCGGGCTCCGTCTCCAGAGGCTGCGCCGCCCCGCCGAGAGCGGCCGGAGGACCCAGGGGGCCGGGCGGGCGGGCTCTGGGTCTCCGCGGGACCTCGGGGTGTCTGCGGGGAGGGAGGGGAGCCCAAGGCCCGGAGCTCCCGCGCTGAAGGGGCCCAAGAACCGCGGAGAGGCTCCGGTGCCGAGCAGGGGTTCTGGGGGCGTCAGCTGGAGGGTCGAGCGGAGCGATCGCTGCGGAGAAGCCAAAGAGCCGCCAAGGCTTTTCCTCCCTTTCACCCCCATTTAATCCCCCCCTTTGCCCAACTCGCTCCGCCCAGCAGCTCCCAAACTTTCCCCCTCTGGCGGCTCCCCCTCCCCCGGAGACCCTCCGCTCCCAGCCCCCCCTCGGTGACCCTCCTCCCCCTCCGGGTCCCTCTCGCTTCCACGGCGGCTGGGATCGCGCCCTTCCCGGGGCTGAGCGACGCTCCCGGGACCTTTGGGCTGCTGGTTGAGGTAGCCTGGCAGGCCGGGCTTTGCTCCGCTGTGTAAGAGCTGCGGAACAAGAGGACGCCGCCACTGGGTCCTTCCAGACCCTTCGGGGCAGCTGCTCAGGAGCGAAACTCCGCGGAAGGAAAAGACGGGAAAGGGGGAGAAGGAGGGAGGGGAGGAAGCCCTCCGGTTGCTTCGACCTCTGAAGTTGTGAGAGGGTCGGGCTGATCATCATCATCATCTTCTTCTTCCTCCCCTCCTTCCCTCCATTCAGCCGACCCAGAGAGTTCGTGCAACCGCCTCGTTCGTGAGGATCGCCTCCATCCTCTCCTTGGACAGCGGATCGCACAGAAACGCCGCCTTCGCTTCCCTTCTGTCGCAGAGGGAGAGGAGACCCCCGTCTCGGGCTTCGCTTCTGAAAAGACGCCCCAGAGAGAGAGAGAAAAGGAGCAGCGAGACGCCCCCCACGGGCCCCCTTTGGCGACACGAGTCTCGCTCCCTGGCTCCCTTTCAGACGCTCCCCCGGTGCCCGGAGGCTCCCGAGGGAGAGGAACCGGCTCCACATCTCTCTCGGGTGGCTGGGAAGAGGCCGAGACCGGGAGGCTCCCGACGAAGCTCCCGCAGACGGAGGAGTCCCCCTGGGGAGGAGGGCCGGGCAGCGCTCCGGCTGAATGAGGGGGCCGGTGGGGGGCTGTCCTAGCGGGAGACTTCGGGGACCGTCGGGCAGAGCGGAGGGCGAGGAGGAGCTGGGATGCTGGCGGCCCGATGGGGAAGGGAAGGAGGGGCAGGAAAAGGCGACCCTGCTGGCCGGCTGCAGCTCCGCCCCGCTCGCCCCTCCAGCTGAGACCCCCCAGCATCCCTGCTTAGCACCGGAGACGCTCCAGCCGCGCCGTCGAAGCCGCTGCGGGAGACTCTACGCAGTTCTTGGGCCCCTTCAGCTCGCTTCTCCTGCGGCTCCTCTGCCGCCTTTCTCGGGCGCTTTGCCCGCTCCTCTCCCGTTCCCTCCCCGGCTCCAAGCCCCCCCCCCACCCGCTCTCCTCCCCCCCCGCAACATGGACCCCCAAAGCGCCCCCGCAATCTCCCCCCGCCCGTCTCTCGCCCAGCCACGCCCACTCCCAGCCCCCTCCGCTCTTTCGGGGCATCAGGTGACGCTTACCCCCAGGAGGCAACTGGACTTCGCTTCCAGAAGCTTCTTCCGCTCTGCCTGGAGGGGGGGGAAGGCTCGGCGCTCCTTGCAGACGGCTGGCCCTTGGCTTCCTTTCCGAGGGGGGTTGGGGCACTCGGGGGCTTCTCTGGGTCGCTTGAGGCGGGCCAAGGCTCCCTGCAGCTCCTCTCTGGAGCTCCGTCCAGGCTCCCCCATCAGTCCCAGACGGGGCGTCCCAAAGCGCCTATTTCAACCTCTCGGGAGCGCCTCGGTCATCGAGGCCGCGGAGGCGCCCAAGTTGCCTCCGGAAAAGGCTCCTGTGGGCCTCGGCCCTGGCGGAGTCCTTGGGCTGGGCCAGAGGGAGCCTCGCGGGGGCTGCCACCCTTGGCCGACGGGGAGGAAGAGCGCCCCCTGTGGGAAGGGCGAGGCAGCACTCCAGTAGGGGGCGGCAGAGGCCCCGGAGCTGGCGGACTTCTGGCACCGTCGGGCAGCGCAAAGGGGGGGATTTGGAGAAGGCGGGAGGGGGGCTCCAGGCGCGCTGCCAGCCGAGCCATCGAATAGAACAGCGCCTCTTTGGCTCGCTTCCTCCGGCGGCTCCTCTCCGGCCTTTCACCGGCATTTTGCCCCCGCCCGCCCGGTGCTGCCACGTTCCTTCTCATTCCCTCCCTTTCTTCAAGGCCCCCCTGCTCCCCCAAGCGCTCTCCTTCACCCGCCCGCCCAGACCCTTCGCCCCAAACGCTCTGCCCTCCCCCCAGCCCCCCTCCCCTCCCGTCCTCCCAGACAGACAGCCCGCCTCTCCCCCTTCTCCTCGCCCGCCCCGCTTCCTTGGCCCGGACCAGACACCCCTCCCCTCCAGAGACCCCGAAATCCTCGTCCCCTCCCCCCAAAACCCCTCGCCGCTCCTCTCTGGGGAGCCGGAGTTCTCAGCCCTCCCCCTGTGGCCCTGCCCCGCCCCCTTTCTCAGCTCCTATCTGGGTAAAAGGTGCCTTTTCTTTTGAGCGTCTCATCCAATCACAGCGCTCCTTGTTCCTTTGGGTCTGTGGTAGAACTAGAATAACGGTTGTAATGACGGCGCCCGATCTTAGTCTCTTCCAAAGAGGCTCCGTTGTACAATGAGGAGAATAACGGTGATAATCAGGCTGTAAAATATGATGGATCTCTAAAAAAGACCCGACACAGACAGTGCACTGTCGCTGCAGAAATGGAACCTGATGTACGATAAAGGAATAAAAGAATTTTAAAAATTAATTCAAGTCAATAGCCACCAGCATGTCTTATAATGCAGGGGTCTCCAACCTTGGCCACTTTAAGACTTGTGGACTTCAACTCCCAGAGTTCCTCAGCCAGCTGGCTGAGGAACTCTGGGAGTAAGTCCACAAGTCTTAAAGTGGCCAAGGTGGAGACCCTGTAAATGGATCCCATAGTAAATGTTTTGCTATGTGGAAAACACAAAAATTCCCTAAGAGGTGGGGGCGGGGGAGCCTCTTCGTCAGCGGCGGGGCTGCTCTGGAAAAAGGGCGCCAGGCGATCTGCCCGGATGACGGTCCTGGAGGAAGGGGACCTGGAGGCAGCCCCACCTCTGGCTCGGTGGGGCGGGCAGGGAGGACCCTCGGAGAGGAGGGGGCCTGCAGGTATCTGGGCGCCGTCCTGTCCCGGGCAGGGTTGCCATCTGGCCGTTTTCCCGGCCAAATTCGAGAAATCTGGTTGTATAGAAATCTGTTTGGCCGTGAAAAAATTCATGTCTGCGGCCAAATATATTTGGCCTTATGAAAGTTGCTTGGCCGTGAAATCGAAATTTTGGCCAATACCGGGTTTCAATACAATATATTCGCATGAAAATGACTGTCAGATCTTCTGAAAACCTCTGAAAAACGACGCCGGGAAGCTTCGAGTGAGGGAAAAAACCTCGCGGTGGAGAAAGCGGCAGCAGCCGAGAGGAGGGCAGGTACGGCGCCAGTTCTTCGTGCTGGGGACGTGGGGAGGGAGGGGACGAGTTTCGCGGTCGGAGCCCGGGAAGGGGACGCTTGGGCTGCTGGCTCGAGAGGAAAAGGGGTACGGTGCTCCTCCAGGCCGCCGCGTTTGCAGCTCGGCTTCTGAGTTTCTGCCTCGGACGCTCCCGAGAGCGCCGAGAGAAAAGGCGGATGCATCGGGGTCTTCTGAGCTTCATCCCCGCTGCTGCTGTTGCTTCTGCCACTCTCGGGCTTTCGTCGCCCTCTTGCACGGGTGCCTGCTAGGCAGCTTCCCGCGAAGGAAGGCGCCCCAGTGGAGGAGTCTGGTTTGTTCCCGTTTGCTTTTGCCATTTTGGGCTCTTTTTCCCGAGCTCCTTCCTCATTTTCTTCTCTTCGGGGTGGGGAAGAGCCGGAGGCACCAGACTGCCCGGCGGGGAACTCGGGTCCCGTGTGTTTGCTGGCAGAGATTGGAGGCATCTTGTCTGCTGGCGTCCTCCGAGGCTGCGGTGCGACCGGGGACCTCCGTTTATTGACAAGGGCAGGAATGGATGCTAGCACTGTTGCCGCCTCCAGCCAGCTGTCATCGGACAGATTGGCGCTCCCTGGCTTTCTTTGCGGGCTTGTGTGCGGAGCATCCGAAGCGTTGGCTCGGCGGGCGTTGAGCGAGACAGGCGAGCACAGCAGGATCCCCACCCCGGGAGGAGAGAGGCTTTTGAATTAAATTTGCAGGAGAAAAGAAGACGGGAAAGGCTTTTGCTAGGTTGGGGGAATGAGGCAATTGCGGTTTGCCGCAAGGAAATCGAATAGAGAAGGGATTGAGGAGCTGCTCTTCAGTTTCTTGGTTATAGTAAGGTTGACGGGGACTTGTGAAAACGATGTTCGCTGTGTCGAAGTGAAACGTTCTGGAGAGAATTTATTCAATGGGGGGCTCCCCCGGGGGGATTCAGCAGCCCCCCGCCCCCCTATTATTTAGGGAATTGTGTTTGTGGCTTTTTGTGCTTTTTCCACACAGCAAAACGTTTACTATTGTGAGGTGGGGGATACGAAAAGACCACCACAAGGTTCGTTGATCCAAGGAAAACAAGATTTTAATCACGTGTTTGCAAAAACGGGTTCCCTCAGGCATTGAAGGAACGCAGAGCAAAATTCAAACGGCACTTTTATACCCTAACTGTCCGCCCCCCCTCGTACGAGGGCTTGGCTCACATTCTTCCTGTTTCAAATTGACACATATACATTTTGGAGGTTTTAGGCGTTCACTTATCTGGCAAAGGCAGCTACGCAGTTTATGTATTCTATCAATACCCCCCCATTGTTCTACCCGCATCTAGTTTTTCTACACACTTTGTTACAGTTCACGGCCACTCTCCTGTTCTCAATCCCATCCTGCTTCTCTCTTCTGTGCTCAAGCTGGAATACTTCCTTATTTGGTAGAGCTGAGTTTGAGACACTTACTCCCTTATAACGAGCAGGATATTTCAAAATGACTTTTGTCCTGCTCACACTATGGAATCCATTATAAGACATGCTGGAGGCTATGAACTTGCATGGATTTTTAAAATTCTTTTATTCCTTTATCGTACATCAGGTTCCACTTCTGCAGCGACAGTGCACTGTCTGTGTCGGGTCTTTTTAAAGATCCATCATATTTTACGCTCCGATTATGACCGTTATTCTAATTCTACCACAGACCGAAAGGAACAAGGAGCGCTGTGATTGGATGAGACGCTCAAAGAAAAGGCGCCTTTTACCCAGAGAGGCGCTGAGAAAGGGGGGGGGGGGCTGAGAACTCCGGCTCCCCTCAGAGAGGAGCGGCGAGGGGTCTTGGCGGGGGGACGACGAGGATTTCGGGGTCCCTGGAGGGGGGTGGCTGGTCCGGGCCAAGGAAGCGGGGCGGGCGAGGAGAAGGAGGAGAGCCGGGCTGTCTGTCGGGAAGGGGAGCGGGGGTTGCTAAGGGCCGAGCGTTTGGGAGGAAGGGTCCGGGCGGGGGGTTGAAGGAGAGCGCTTGGGGGACCAGGGGGCCTTGAAGAAAGGGCGGGAACGAGATGGAACCTGGCAGCACCGGGCGGGGGGGGCAAAGCGCCGCTGAAAGGCCGGAGAGGAGCCGCGGGAGGGAGCGAGCCAAAGAGGCGCTGTTCTCTTCGACGGCTCGGCTGGCAGCGCGGCTGGAGCGTCTCCGGTGCTAAGCAGGGATGCTGGGGGGTCTCAGCTGGAGGGGCGAGCGGGGCGGAGCTGCGGAGAAGCAGCCGGCCAGCAGGGTCGCCTTTTCCTGCCCCTCCTTCCCTTCCCCATCGGGCCGCCAGCATCCCAGCTCCTCGCCCTCCGCTCTGCCCGACGGTCCCCGAAGTCTCCCGCTAGGACAGCCCCCACCGGCCCCCTCATTCAGCCGGAGCGCTGCCCGGCCCTCCTCCCAGGGGACTCCTCCGTCTGCGGGAGCTTCGTCGGGAGCCTCTCGGTCTCGGCCTCTTCCCAGCCACCCGAGAGACGCGGAGCCGGTTCCTCTCCCTCGGGAGCCTCCGGGCACCGGGGAGCGTCTGAAAGGGAGCCAGGGAGCGAGACTCGTGTCAGCAAAGGGGGCCCGTGGGGGGCGTCTCGCTGCTCCTTTTCTCTCTCTCTCTGGGGCGTCTTTTCAGAAGCGAAGCCCGACGGGTCTCCTCTCCCTCTGCGACAGAAGGGAAGCGAAGGCGGCGTTTCTGTGCGATCCGCTGTCCGAGGAGAGAAGGGAGGCGATCCTCGCGAACGAGGCGGTTGCACGAACTCTCTGGGTCGGCTGAATGGAGGGAAGGAGGGAAGGGAATATAGGAAGGGAAAGGGAAGCAGGAGAGGAATTGGGAGGAGGAGGAGGAAGAAGAAGGGGAAGGAGAGGAGGAAGGAGCAGGGCGGCGCAGCTGCGAAGGAGCCCCTGGGATGGGGAGGGGCCAGGGGTGCCTGGCGGGGGGGGAACCGACGGGGGGGGTTTGAATCCCACATCGAACCCAATTGGGCGGCTCTGAGCCAATCAGCAGAGGACCAGGAGTTCGAGTTCCGCCTTAGGCCTGAAAGTAGGTGGGGGAGTTTCATCCACAGCCCGGGAGGTTCTGCGTTCTAATCCTCCCACAGGCTCCATGCATTGCTGGGGGACGGTGGACCAATCCCCAGGAGGCTCCACATAACTTATTGACGGGGTGTAAAACTAGGGGGGCTCAAATTAATGTGGGGTACCAGAATTGGGCATTCTTGGGCTGTGAGGTGGCCGCGTGCCCCTTCCTGTGGGATGTGATGGAGGAAAGTGACTGTTGTGGGGAAACACACCTGTTCCCAGGTGGGCAGAGCCATCAGCCTCTGCCTTCCTCTGCCTGTGGGCAACCAGAGGCCTCCGAGGGTCACTGTGGATCCCTTCATCTGAGGTCCTTTGGAGGGGGAATCCGGAGGAGAAGGAGGGGAACCATCGCAGCAGATCTGCCCAATTCAAGGACTCGGGGAACCAGGCTCCAAAGAGGAGATTCCAGGGCGTTTGGATACTTAGCACTGCTAGCTTGAAAATGCTGTCTTCTTTTCTAAATGAGTTCCTGTATGTGTGGGTTTGTGATTAGCATCCTGGAGTTTTACCTTTCTAAATGTGAAGGAGACCCTGAGACCATCTAGCCCCACCCCTCCTCTCTGCAGGGATCCCAGTTCAAGCTCCTCTGACTGATGGCTGCTCCCTCTTTGCCTTGAGACCAACTGGGAAGGGGAGACTGAACTCTGTCAGGGAAGAGCCCCCCTCCCCCTCCTAGAAGAATGGGCTATTTTGAGGAATATTAAGGAGGGAAGATTGTTATATTTCCCCAAAGGGAGAAACAGGTTGTTCCAGGCAGAGAGCACCCCCCACCTTTCGTCAGAGCCCTCAGCAGATGTCAGCACTGAAGGGATCAAGAGCCTGTTGAAAGAAGCCAAGGACCTAGGAGCCTCCTCCTGCCCTGGGAGCCAAGGAAGGGCCGCATCCTCTCCCTCTGCGGCCCTTTGGCCAGCCCTGAGTGGGAGGAGGGGAGGGGAGGCCTTTGCTCTGTCCGGTCTCGGCCCCAGGAGAGGCGGGCAGGGAGGCCTGGGACATTGAGGTGGGGGCTGAGCAGCTCTGCTCCCCAGGAAGGAGCCTACTTCCACCGCCCCAACCCATCTCCCATCTCCAGGGAGAGAGGGGCCGGGAAGGGCTGGTCCGGCCACAGAGGGTGGGGGAGGCAGCTGCCGTTTCCCATGGTCCATCCTGGCAGCCCCCCCTCCCTGAAGTGGGGGGGCTGGGAAGCCCCAGACTGGCGCTTCCTTCTTCCTGGGGCTGCTTCTCCTGAGGCTGGGCCAGAGGCCCCCCAGGCCCCTTTCCCAGGAGGACTTCCCCCCCCTCTGCTGCCCTGCGACCCCCCCCCCCGCGGCTGGCAGGGCGTCTCTGAGGCTGCAGGAAGAAAGAGGCTCCTGGGGAGAGAGCAGGGACCCCCCTTCAGCCCCCCCTCCAGACAGGGAGAAGCTTCCCTGGGGGTCGAGGGGGATCCTTTTGCAGCCGATCGCAGTGACACCTCCAGATTAAAGGGCGTTTTTGAAGGTGCAGCTGCCCCTCTTCCCACCCCAACATAAGCCGCCTTCCACCAAAGCGCCACCCCCCCACCAATTGCAGGCTGCCCTCTGCAGAGACCCCCTTCTTAGGGCGGCTCCTCCCTGCCAGACCCTCTTGCAGCGGCTGGGGGGTGGGTCTGGGGTGCAAAGCCTTCGCCCTTCCCATCAGGCTGGGCATGGAGAGAAGCAGAGGCGGGCAAGAGGCAGATGCGGCGTTGAGGCCCGATGGGCGGGGAGTGGATGATGGGCCGCAAAGGAGTGTCTCGGGGCTCAAGAAAAGGACAACGCCAAGTGAGACCGGGTGGTTCATGTGTTCTGTAGTCCGCGTCATCTGTGCCTGACTGATCGAGGCGCAGCGCAAGGGTTAAGGCCAGAGAGCTGCGAGGTCCTAGAGCGGAAAGGAATGCCTACTTCCGGCCTTCCTTGGAAAAGAGCCTCACAGGTGGAATCGTCTCTCCATCCAGCGGCTTCGGGCAACGTTCGCTCGCGCATGCGCGCTTCTTTCTCTGAAACTGCTGCTCCTGGCTTTCTGCGCCCGACGCTGCGAGGCTTCCCCCGGGCGGGAAGGAGGGGGGCGTCTCCGCGGTGGGTCACGCGATGGAAATCGGGTCTGCTCTGCACCCCTGAGGGGAGGCGGGGCCAGGATTGGGTTCCTCCCCTTTCGTTGCCTTGAACTGCTCGGGTGGGGACCCTGGAGCGATGATGGGACTTTGTGCGCAGGCAGAGCTGGGTCTTTTTTTGGGGGGGGGGAACCAAAGGGCCTTTCGGGGTTCCCCCCTTGGGCGCGGGGGGGAGGAGTGTGGAAGGCAGTGGGAAAAGGGCCTGGGTGCCCCTCCCCGTGGGAAAGGAGCGGCGGATTTTCCCACGCCTGGCAAGATTCCACCCTGCCGGGAGGGGAGAAATCCTGGGATGTATAGACTATATACTGTTTGTATAGACTCTAGGATGTGTAAAATGTCTGTTGGAGGTTGGACTTCTCTCTCTCTCTCCCTCTCCCTCTCTCTCTCTCTCTCACACTTGTGACTGTATGATTTTAACTGTTGCTTGTATCCTAATGATTTTTTGACTGTTTCCTAGTATGATTTCATTGCTTATTGTTTCCTATGACTATTAAGTGTTGTACCTGATGATTCTTGATGCATGTATTTTTTTTATGGACACTGAGAGCATTTGCACCAAGACAAATTCCTTGTGTGTCCAGTCACACTTGGCCAATGAAGCATTCACACACACACACACACACACACACACACCACAAATTGAGCAGTCCAACTTTAATGCTAACCAACCTAGCTGGGCTGCCCAGCGGCCTCCCTCTTCCGCCTCTGCAGGGACCCCAAAGGTGGTTTGCCCAGCCATCACCCCAATGGGAAGAGGGGGAAAGGAGTTGCCCAACCACAGCCAGGACCCCCAACCCTCCTGGGCATAAAGAGGGGCCTTGTGGGGGGAGGGAATCCAAGGGACTCCAGGAGAAACTTTCAACCCTTGAATTGTAAGGAAGCAGAGATGGAAAAGGGGCTCCTTGGGGGCTCCATTTGCCCCCAGCCCTTCTTTTCTCCAGGGGAGCAAACTTTGCTGGGAAGGGATCCAGGCAGCCCTGATCTTTAAGGAGGAGAGAAGTTCAAAGTTCTCAAATTGTTTAATGAAACTTTTTGCCTGAAGCCAAGTTCTCCAGCAGGGAAAATTTCCACCCGGGGTCAGGGGGAGAAGAGAGAAGCTGCCACAGACTCCCTGTCTCTGCCCAGAGTCTCCCGGGAGGATTCGGCCACAGAGCAGAGCTGAAACTTTGATCATAATTCTCCCTCTCAGGAGGGATCCCTGGATAAGTCAGCTGGTTCTTGCGCTCAGAGTTTGTTGGGCATTTCTCTGCAGGGAAATGAAAGGGAAATAATCCCCATGTTGTTCATAATGACAGGGGCAGAGATCGAATTAAATCCATCATCTGGAATTGAGAGGTTTGGGAGCTTCATTCTTGAAATTGGCCCCAGAGGGAATACATGGCACCTGTGGCTGAAGACAAAAAGAAGTGTGACATTTGTTGGCATCGTGGTTAAAGAGACAATCCCGGGACACAGTTAATGTCTGAGCATGTCACAGGTCTGAAATGGAAGCAACATTTTCTTTATTTTGAAAACTGATGCTCAGTGACACCTTCACAAAGGGGTTGATGTGATAGTGTGCCCAGATTCCAAGAATACAATGAACTTTAATGAAAAACTAGTTATCAGAACTTTGCGTAGTTGAAAAAAATCACACCCAAAAACAAACAAACGCACAGAGAGGGAGAAGTCAGAGACAACCAAGTGAAAAGAGATGGAGAAATCAAGGCAGAATCCCCCTTCCTGTTCTTCTTCGACCCATTGTCTCTCATTCTCCTGACTATATAATTTTTTTCATTGTTGTTTGCTTTCTACTTCCCATCATTTTCTGGTCCTTTCTCTTAATTCCCCTTTTCTCCTTTATAATTTCTCTCCATTTCTTATTCCAATTATTTATTTTATCCCCCTCCCTCTCTTGATTTCTCCTCTGTAATTCCCTCTTCTGCTGTTTCCTTTTCCTTTGTTTAATTTTCCAAACAATTCCCCCTTTAATTATCACATCAAACCTCACATCTTTACCTTTAATTCTTTTTTTCCTGTTTAATGTTGTTCCACTTGTTCTTTTGGGCTGGTTTCCTCTTTATTTCACTCCTCCCCCTCTGGTTCTCTTTGTTCTTCTTTAATCTGCATTACCATTTCTAATTTTTGTAGTATAATGCTGTACATTTCCAAGCTCTCTTTCATCATTTCCTTCCTATTTTTTTGTTCCAATTTTATTTCCACACACATTTCTCCCATTTTGTACACTATTTCTTCTTTTATTTTCCTTTCTTTAATATTTATGTCCAATCCAATTGTCTAGTAGTTTATTGCAACCAGTGTCTTTTATATTAAATTTCAACAGTCAGTGTCCGTAAATCTTTGTTTCTAGCTTCCTTCTGTTGATTTCTTTTCCAACTTTTTTCCCAAAGTCACCAAATAATCCCAGGGCAATTTCTTCATGTAACTTTTTTCCCTTGTAATATTCTAGTATTTCACTTTTCAGGGTTTTTATTTTATTATAATGGTATTCCTTTTATTTCCTTTCAAATTCCAATTTTAAAAAGACCAAGCACTGCAGCTGTAGGTTTGGGATGCCCCCCCTCTTGCCTCCCCCCATTGGGGGGGGGGTCTTGACTCCCCTCCCCAAAAAAACCAAATGTGCCCCAGAGCCAGAAAAGTGTAGAGGAGACCCAGCCTGAGTCCTGGGGGTGGGTTGGCTTTAAGGGAAGGGACCCTGACCCCATTGAGGGTTTCCATCTGCAGGGAGCCCTTTCAGGAGGGCAGGAAACCTGGGCATGAACTAGCCAGGATTGCTTGTTCTTTCATCACCACATCTCAGCCTTGTTTTCTTTCAGCAAGAAAAGTACATTCCCCCCCCCCATTAAAAATTCAAACTTTTAGCCGAGTTCTTGTTCACAGGCTCATTCCCAGATGTGCAAAGGAGCCGTGGCAGGTGTCCCTCTTCCCCCCTATAATTAAGGGAAAATCTGGGGATTTATTTCTTCCTCCCTCTTGGTTCCCCAGGGAGTTTTCCAGCTGCCACCTTGGAAACCAGTCCAGTGAATGGAAAAATACAAGGAATAATGCAGAATTATGTCCTGTCCTGAGCCAGGAAGCCCTGAATATGGAGAATTCCTGGCTTGGCCTAAAATTTAGGCCTTGATTGTCCCTGCATAATTTCAGGCTCTGGCCTTCCTGCTCTCGTGGCCCCTTTCCCCCTTGAGAGGTTTGTTCCAAAATGTGGCAAATCTGTCCTGCTAGATTCATTTCCAGATAGACAATTAGAAAAATCTTTATTTTAATCCATCTCAACTCAGACCACCTCACATGGACACACCCAAAATCCAAGTCTCCAGAGACCCTGTGATCTTCTATGGCAGGGGCCTTCAAACGTGACAGCTTTAAGACTTGTGGACTTCAACCCCCAGAATTCCTCCTTCCAGTCACGTTAGTTCAGGAAATCTAGGAGTTGAAGTCCACAAGTCTTAAACTTGCCAAGTTTGAAGACCCTTGTTCTATGGTCTTAGAAATCCATCCCTGGTTCTAAAGGGACATTCCCTTTCTCCCTTCATCAAAGACATTAATTAAAATGTTGGTGAATCCAATGGAGGAGAACAGGGTGGCCAAATTGAATATTTGATGGTCATTTCCAGAGGAGCGTCTGAGGAGATGTCTTTGGGGGCATTTTCTCAGCCAGCTTGATAACCTCTACAAAATGTTGCCCTTCATCCCACACTTGCTAATAAATATATTGGGGTTCCTCCATTAAATGTAGAACATCCTAAAAAAGCAACTTGGTTGGAATATCTAAGGTGACACTTTTTGAGTGGCACTTCCTGAATCCAAGACTGAGCTCTTCCCTCCTTGAATCGCCTGCCATGAGCCCAGTTCTCCAGGGGTCTCCAAGAGTGGGGAAAAGACCAGCCAGGACCCGGAGAGACCTGAAGGCATGGAATGGCCTCCCTGGGAAGGTGGAGGGTTCATCCCACCTGGAGGTTCCTAAGGAGGGGCTGGAGAACCACGGGGAGGGGGGCGGCCTTCCCAGCCACACAGCCAGGAAACCACCTGAGGAGGCGGCTGGGGAGGAGCCTGGCCAGTTCTGCCTCCCTCTCTGGCTCCGGAGCTCCCCTTCTCCCCTGGGCCACCTGGGTGGGAGCCTCTCCTCCTCCCCCAGCCTGCAGGGATCCTCCTCCTCCCTCCACCCAGGGAAGCTCCTCCTGCTCTGGGCGATGGGGCTGCCCTGGGCGGCTGGCACTTCCTGCCCCCCCTGCCCCTGTCTCCCCCACTCCCCCCTCCTGTCCCAGACCCCCAGTTCTCCCTCCTGGGCCAAGGGGTGCATGGGAGTGAAACCCCCCAACGACTGGAGATCTGGGACACAGGGACCCCCAAGGGCACCTTCAGAGTCTCGGAGGTGGGGAGGCCAAAGGGGCCGCAGAGCCCACTATAAGTGCCGCATCCCCACAACCAGAAGACCTGGGGCCTCCAGGTGCCCCCCAACCACTTTCTTGGGGGGCCTGGCAAGAAAAGATGTGGGGCGCCCAACGCAGGGCAGCCTGGAGAAGCCCTTGAGGCGGCCTCAAAAGGCAGCCCTGAGATCCCCAGGGAGGAAAGACGGACAAGGCAGGGAGTCCTCCACTTACGACCGCCATGGAGCCCCAACGCTCGTGTTGCCCAGGGACACGTCCGTTAAGTGGGCTTTAACCCACTTTATGACCTTTCTGGCCCTATTTGCAAAGCAAATTGTGGTAATATAATCTATTGATCATTTTCTGTAAGTCCTTTGTATAACTAGCAATAGGTCTAGGGATATGTAGGCATTCTTGGTGGGGGTAGGAGTACCTTTGCAATGAATGTCTCATCCTGTTTTGATCTGCAAGTTTAGAAGGAACAGGAAAATAGGTAAAAGTTCAAGGTACACAGTTGTGCTTTCTCATGGGACTTTCCAGACTTTCCCATGGGACTTTCCGTGGCTGTATGATCTCATCCTAGTAAGGTAACATCTGGGACTTTCCAAGATTGTATGTTCTCATGCTGGTGAGGTAATTCTGTAGAGGTCATTGTTTTCTGAATGCATACTGTACTTTTGTTTTACTTTTTTCTCAATAAATACTGCTACCTGAGTTCACTCAGGGCTGGCATTTTCTCAGACATTTTCCCTGTGTCTCATTTCGAATGTCAGACCACCACAAATGGTGACCCCGACGTGATAGCTTGGAAGGCTATACGTTTCCCGCATCCTATACTCATCGTCGCGGACGTCGACTGGGCCCTCATCTTCTTCGCTGGACGAAGATAGATTCTTTTCGTGAGTATGGGGGGAGATCTCTCGAAGGCTCAGAAAGAGCACATCAGGGAATTGAGAGGGATCATTGGGAATAGTTTTGGGTTTGGAATTGGCAGTAGGGGTTGTGCTGTAGGAAAGAAAGAAATTGAGGACTTATTACAGTATGTTTGGAAAAATATTAAGTCATATCCGGAGGGAGGTAGTATTAAAGTAGAGTCCTGGAAAAAGATAGGGAAATTTTTGCACGAGGAACCTCGTGCCCCTTCTTCAATTTTGTTAACCTGGAGGGTGATTATGGATGCGTTAGCTACTTATGAACAACCGCTCCTAGCACCCCCCGAAAAGGTTTGCCGCCTTACCATGCGGTACGTTTGTTGCCGCCGACGGCACCTCCAGATAAAGCTGGGGGACTGTCCGGCGCTAGAAATACTTTGTCAGAGGATAAGAGTTTACCTTTAAGGGTTCAGGTGGATGCAGTTACTGCAGCTATTCAAGAAGCAAAGAATAGAGGGGAATTATCAGGAGATGATTTGGTGGAGTTTGGAGTAGAAGTTCAACTTAATCCAGTAGAAATTGTCATGGACGCTGCGTTGAATCCGCAGCGGGAGTGGAAGCCTTTACCTCTCAGGGTTTTGAAGGAAGTTAAGCAAGCAGCAAAGGAATATGGTGTTACATCGCCATATACTCAAGCATTGTTAGAAGCAGTCGGTTATGGAAATAAAATGATTCCAGCTGACTGGAAAGCTCTGTTGAATATGATTTTAACTCCAGCTCAATATTTGGTGTTAGATCAGAAATGGAGACAGCTGGCAGTACAGAGGGGAACAGCAAATGTTACCCCAGATCAGCTTTACGGAGCTGGTAATTTTACAACAGTGGAACAACAGAGAGATGGTATGCCTGAGGAAGGGTTCGTTCTTCTCCCACAATGAATTTTTCAAGCCGTAGGGGCTCTCCCTGACGGCGAAGGTGGTGAGAAGACCTTTACTAACATCAAACAAGGGAACAATGAACCCTATGAAAATTTCATTAGCAGACTGAAATTGGCTATTGAAAGACAAATTAATAATCAATTCGCCCAGAAAGAGTTGCTTTTGAAGTTAGCAGTAGAACAAGCTAACACAGATTGCAGAAAGATCTTAAATCCACTTGTAGCAAGTGGAGAGCGAGAAATCATGGATTTGATTAATGCATGTAGGAAGGTTGGGAGTCAGTCTTTTAACATGGAAACTTTAGCTCTGGCTTTACAAGCAGGACATGCTCAAAAGGGGAATTGTTTCAATTGTGGGAAGCCTGGACATTTTAAAGCGCAATGTCGGGCTCCTGGAGGAGGTCAAAGTCAGCAAAATAAGAGATCAATGGGACAGGGTGTTCGTCCTAAATCAGTGTGCCCAAAATGTAAGAAAGGCTACCATTGGGCAAATCAGTGCAGACTTCATTCTGAGGGAAAAAACTAGGAAGCAGGGATCAGGGCATTCTCCCTACTCTAAAGAGTGAAGTAATGTCCGAAGGGTTGGAGCCACCAGAGAGAGGTAGGGATAAGATGTGGTCGCCAGCTACTAAAGGTTCAGCAGGAATTGATCTTCCATTAGCCGAGGATTTGGAATTGGGGTATCCGCATGTAGTTTGTTTGGGGTTAACGGATTTCTATGGACCGTTGCCTCCGGCTTCTGTGGGTCTTCTTCTTCCTAGATCATCGGCTCATAGGCGTCAATTGTTTGTGGTTCCTGGGGTTATTGATTCGGATTATGAGGGTCAGATCAAAATTCAGGTTCACTCACCTGTCCCTCAATCTTTGAAAAAAGGGGATTGTTTTGCACAGCTTATAGTTTTGCCAAATATATCTTTAGGGGAAGCAGATGGAATTCGTCAGGGTGGATTTGGATCTACGGATAGGGTTAAGGAATCTAGTGTGTTTTCTATTATGCAAGGTATTAGGCAAAATGACAAACCAAAATTAACTCTTTTGGTTGAAGGCAGAAAGTTTACTGGAGTGCTGGACACTGGAGCAGATGTCTCGGTGATTAGCGAAAGTGAGTGGCCTAGGGAGTGGCCGACGGATCCTACACCGTCCGTTCGAGGAGTCGGAGGACTTCAGGGACGCACGGGTTAGTAGGAGGATTCTTTCTGTTAAAACAGAGCAGGGAGGTGCTATTGCACATTTCCAACCAATTGTTCTGCGCCTTCACGTTAACTTGTGGGGCAGAGATTTGATGCAACAGTTTGATACAAAGGTTGTCATTCATGATGACTGAACACCCACCTGTGGAGTTAAATAAAAAAGGAGGGAAGCTCTTGGGGCTTCCGGCGATTCAAGATCAATTAAATCTAGCTTTATATACTTTAAATTTTTTAAATTTGTCTGGTAACCCCCCTGCGAGTGCGGCCAGCAGGCATTTTTCTTCTCCTTCTACAGATGCGGTGAGACCTCGGGTGTTGGTGCGGTTCCTTCCGGATCCAGCATGGGTTCCTGCTGAGCTGATAACGTGGGGACGTGGTTATGCAGCAGTTGAACATCTTGGTCAAATTCGTTGGGTTCCTGGTCGGTGTGTTCGACCTGATCATTCGCAGGCACCTGTGAAGGAAGTTTCGGAGGAACAGGATGGTGTACCTGTGGTTCCTGATTCTCTTGATGCCGATGGCTCGGACGCGGCGATGTGAAGACTGGGAAAAGATGACTGCTTATCTGAGATTACCAACTTGTATGCAGCAGGTTTCTTTGGGGAACCGGACTAAATTAATCTGCAAACAGCGGTATCCTTTGGTTTTTCCAGCATATTGGTCCTGGCACAAGGATCAAGTCATTCTTTACTCGGGACCTGATAAGGATATTATATCTTCAGCCTGTGCAACAACTTTGATCCTGTTTAATGTTTCTGTTTCAGACTATGGACAATATCAGTGTCAATTGGAGTTGCCTAAGTTACATTATACAGACTCTCTTTCCATTCGTCTTATGCCTCCACGAACTTCGATACGGAGGCAAAGAGATATTATTATATTCATATTTTAAATAATTTTACTGTTGCTATGTTTAATGATACTATAAAGAATATTAAGATGATTAATGTAGAAATGTCTGAAATTCGTAAAGTTACTTTGCAAAATCGATATGCTTTAGATATTATGTTAGCTGCCAAAGGAGGAGTTTGTGCTTTAATTCATTCGCATTGCTGTGTTTTTATACATAATTATGAGCCAAACATTACAAAGACTGTTCAGGACATGGAAGCTCGTATTGCTCAGTATCAATCTGGAGCAGATGGGTTTAATGCATCATTCTGGGACAGTCTGTGGTCCTGGCTTCCTGATGGGTCATGGTTTCGCTCCTTATTGCAAGGGGTGGTTATTATTATTGCTATATGTATATTATTATGTTGTTTTATTCAATGTATTCCTAATCTATTACAAATGTGTACCTCAGTCTTCCGGCGTGTGGGACCAGGTCGTGAGGGAACTGTGTACTATGCCACTAAAACACCCCCTATCTTTGAATAAATAAAAAAGGAGGGAATGTGGTAATATAATCTATTGATCATTTTCTGTAAGTCCTTTGTATAACTAGCAATAGGTCTAGGGATATGTAGGCATTCTTGGTGGGGGTAGGAGTACCTTTGCAATGAATGTCTCATCCTGTTTTGATCTGCAAGTTTAGAAGGAACAGGAAAATAGGTAAAAGTTCAAGGTACACAGTTGTGCTTTCTCATGGGACTTTCCAGACTTTCCCATGGGACTTTCCGTGGCTGTATGATCTCATCCTAGTAAGGTAACATCTGGGACTTTCCAAGATTGTATGTTCTCATGCTGGTGAGGTAATTCTGTAGAGGTCATTGTTTTCTGAATGCATACTGTACTTTTGTTTTACTTTTTTCTCAATAAATACTGCTACCTGAGTTCACTCAGGGCTGGCATTTTCTCAGACATTTTCCCTGTGTCTCATTTCGAATGTCAGACCACCACACAAATCACTGCAGATGTTAAGCGATCCAGACGGTTCTTAGGCACATCTGGCTTCTCCACCGACTTTGCTCGCACAATGGTCGCGAAAGGGGATCACGTGACACCCACCTGGGGACACTGTGCCCCTCATAAGTATGGGACAGTTGTCTAAATGTAAATCCTGGGACCCCAGGGAGGCTGCCAGGGCCGCCAGTGTGGAAAGGGGCCCTGTCACCTTTTTCAGTGCCACTGTGGTCACTAAACGAAACATTGTAGGTCGAGGACCCTTTGCCAGGAAAGAGCGAAACCGTCACAGGAGGGAGGGAAGAGGAGGATTCCCTGATAAGTCCTGGCAGAGCTGCAGGGAAGTTTCTCCCGACCTCCTCTTCCTCCTCCTCCTTCCACTCGATTCCCCTCCTGCCTCTTTTCCCTCTGTCTGTCCGTCTTCGTCCTCTGCCTCCCTGGGAAAGAAATGGCCTGGAAGCCCCTTTGGGGTTCTGAGGGAAATGAGCTGGACGTTCAGGGGGGCCCCAGAGCTCCGGGGGTTCAGCCTGACCTCCCTGATTTGGGGTCTCCTGACACTCAGAAAGCCGTTTCCTGACTTCTGAAAGGGCCAAGAGACTCTCCTCCGGCCTTGGCCCTTCCTTCTGGCCGGGACCAGGAGCTGGTGGGCTTCACACCTGGGGGAACAGCAGCCCCCACCTGCCAGGTGCAAAGCTGGCACACCAGACTTGCATCCTGGCAAGAGATGCAACCTGGGGATCCCTCCGCCCCATTTGCTCCCCACCTGGGCCCCCATGGGGCAGATCCCCCCACCTGCCCTGCAAGGCCAGAGGGAGCCCTCTCCACGGGGTGCCCCACTTCCCAGAGCAGGAAGAGGAAGAAGCCCCTGGTTGCCCCAGGGGGGTATTGGCAGCAGGGCCCCAGGCTGACTCCCCTCCCCACCAGCCCCACCAGCCCCACCTGGCCTGCAGGTGCCCAGGGCTCACCTGGGAGCTCCACCTGTCCCCCATCTGTGACATCAGAGCCGCTCTCCCTCCCAGCCAATCCCAAGGAGGGCCTTCCCTTAGAGGCGGGCTTTCCGACAGCCCCTGAGCTGCCCTGACCAGATGGGGGGGCTCCCCCTGCCTCCATCTCCCCCAGCCCTCCTCCCTCCCTGCCCTCACTAGGGAGGGGACGGACTCCCTACAGACCCCCCTGGCCTTGCAGGACCCCACCATGCCCCCTTCTCACAGCAAAGCCCCCTGCCAAACCCTCTCCGAATCCAGCCCATTGGAGGCCGCTTGACTGGTGAGGAGGAAGCCAGGCCCAGAGAGGCCCCTCACCTGGGCCAGCTGGGCAGGAGGTTGTCCGGAAGCCCCCAGGGGAAGCCGGCCCAGAGATCTTGGCAAGGCTGCTCAGAAACGGTTGGCATTGCCTCTTTTCCAGGGCTCTGAGAGAGCGGCTGGCCACAGAGCCTCCTAGCTGGCTTGGTGCCCCAGGCAGGACTGGAACTCAGCCCCCTCTGGGATTGAACCCCCACCCCACACAACTGACTCCGGTGGGATCCACCCAACTCACTGAACCTGGTCTCTTCCCCAGTGGCCGCATTCACACCTGCAATTCTTAAACATGGTTTGTTTCCCGAGGTTGAGCCTATTGGCTGAGGAGTCAGTGGATGATGGGAACTCGGAAGGAGATTCATTCATGGGAGAGAAGTTGAACAAGAGGAGATACATAGGCACGCCTCGACTTCCAACCGTTCATTTAGTGACCGATCTAAGTTACAACCGCACTGAGAAATGGGACTTATGACCGTTTTTCACAATTAATGACCTTTGCAGCATCTAATGCAGAGATCAGAATTGGGGACCCTTTTTTTCTGGCGAGGACCCTGTTCACACAAGACGCTTGACCAGGCCGGGGTCCCCGTAGCCCCCTGAGAGAAGCCAGAGTTCCACATGGAGCCTCCTCAGGGCCTGTGAGAAACCCTGGATGACCACAACCCCCCTCCTCCCCTCCTCTGGGGTCTCCCTGGGACAAACCCAGAAGTTGGGGTGGGCTCATTCCTGACCCAGGAGGGGCTTCCTCCCCTCTGGGCCTCACCCAGCTTCGGTCAGACACGACTGGGAACCTCCTGAAGGAGGAGAGAGTCTCATCGCACATTAACCTGGCCTGAAAAGCTACAGCTTGAACCCGGAGCCACCCAGGATCTGGTCTGCAGGCCCTGAGAGCAGAATCTGAGGGAGGTTCAGGGGGAGAACTTCCAAGTGGAGGACCTGGGATACGGGCCTTCCTGTGTTCCTCCCTGCCAGGGTGGGCCTGCCTGTCCCTTCAGTCCCTCCCCCTCACTCAGCCCCCCACAGTTCCCCCTTCTGGGCCAAGAAGTCCATATTAATGTCTCCCCCCCAGTGAAGAAACATCATCCCTGAACAACGGATCCAAATAAACCCGGAACAAAGGAGTTCCAACAGCACCTGCAAACCCCTTGGAGGTTTTTTGGTATAGAAAGACTCGGCCCCAGAAATTGGGAAGGTCAGAGGGGTCCCTCCCCCCCAGTAGAAGATCCCCACAACAGAGGAAGAGCCACCAGATCTCCAGAAATCATGTCGCTAGAAAACAGGTTGCACCATCCACCACACTGTGGGCATCACCGCCATCTTTGTAGGGTTTCCCTGTGATAAGATGGGTGGCCAGTAAATTTAATGGATGGATGGATGGATGGATAGAAAGCCCTTTTTTATTTAAGAAAACTAAGAAACATCAAAATATAAAGAATCTTGGTGTATTATAGGAACATTGTAAGATAACACAGGAATGACAAGAAAATAAAAATAAAAATTTCCATCCATTCTATATCTTTCTCCCTATTTACCCAACGATCTAGTCCACCAGTTATCACTTTCCTGCTTCTTAATGAGCTCTTATCCCAAAATTAATATTGCTAGAAAAGATGGGAAATGAAATTTCACTTCAGGCACAAGCAATTTTAAAATCGGCTGCAATTAAGATCAATATATAGGATTATGACATAGAACAAAATTCCAAATACTCTTAACCTTGGGCAGAGATCAAGGGTGCCGATTGCCATTAGAAGACAGGCAACACTAGAGTTAAATGGCATTAACTTAGAAGTGGCACCAAACTCCATAGCTCTGAATGACTTTCCCCAGCAATCTCTGGAGACAAGAGGCCATGTTGAAGGACAGAAGTCAATTTCCCGGGTGTTGAACTCTCTTCCCCAGCATCACTTTCTGGACTTGCCCTGACAGGAAGGAAGGACCACAACCACAACTGAACAATGATCCCAGGGGTGTATGTGTAATTTTTACTCACATGTTTTATTCCAGCCTCTCCTCTGCAGATGGAGCCCAGAAAAAGTTCAGGATCCCAAGAGGAGAAGTTGCTTCTTGCTGTAATTATGACCTTTGAGACCTGTGATGCTATATCTCCAGTTTTTGACTTCGATGTAGACATCAGATTGAAGCCACATGCAAAGGATCTTCTATCAGAAAAGGACAAATTCCTTGGGTGAAGCTCTCTGGGACCAAGTTTTGGGACAGGTACAGGCTCTGCTCTTGATTGCACCTTTCTCTCCTTTGCAGATGAAACTGAGTGATTCTCTGTTTAGATCAGGAAAGCCACTGGCACTTCTCAGAGTCTTTGCATTTTTCCAACTATTCCTGTTGTTTGTGTTAGAAACAGGAAGTGGATTGATTAATGCCACGAATGATGGACCTCCTGCTTCTGCTTCTGCTGCTGCTGGTGTCCCCATCAGTCTGTGGGAAGCTGAGAAGGAAATGCCCATTGAGTTTGGAGCACCAGGATGGGAACAATCCATGGAGCTTTTACAGGCCTGGAGACCATCTCATTGGTGTGGTCAAAACTGCAACATTTGTGTCACCTATAATGTGGCCTTTCAACAGCCCTCCTTCTATACCTTCTCCTTCGTAAGTCATGCAGGGTGATGGAGTTGCACTCCCTTCCATGTGCAATTCTAACACTCCTTTTCTTCTTATTTCACTTATTTTTGTACTGCAGGACCTGTCTAATTTCCTGAATGATTGTTATTTCCATGCCTTCCCTCTTTTGCTTTATTTTGCTTTATTCCTGTGAAGCAAGAGACCCTACACCATTTCTGACAGATGGCAGTGCAATCTCTTCTTGAAGGTCTCAAGCGATGGCACTCCCACAACTTCCTGAGGGCAATTTCTGTTCTATTGGCTGATTGTTCTCACTGTCAGAAAGTTTCTCCTTATTTCCAGGTTGAATCTCTCCTTGATCAGTTTCCATCCATTATTCCTTGTCTGGCCTACAGGCACTTTAGAAAATAGCTTGACCCCTTCCTCCCTGTGGCAGCCCCTCAAATATTGGAAGACCGCTATCATGTCTCCCCTGGACCTTCTCTTTACTAGGCTAGCCAAGCCCAGTTCCTGCAACCGTTCATTGTATGTTTTAGTCTCCAATCCCCTAATCATCCTGGTTGCTCTTCTCTGTATTCTTTCTAGAGTCTCAACATCTTTTTTGTAATCTGGTGAACAAAACTGGATGCAGTACTCTAGGTGTGGTCTTACTAAGGCTGTATAGTGTGGCATTAGTATCTCCCTTGATCTAGATTTTATCCCTCTGTTAATACAATTTAGGATTGCATTACAATTTAGGATTGCATTAGCTTTTTTGGCTGCTGCTGCACACTGCTGGCTCATCTTTAACAATCTTTAATCTTTAACTTACTGGTTGTCCACTAAGACTCCAGGATCCCTCTCACAGTTACTGCTATTGAGCCTGGTTTCACCCAGTCTATAGGTGTACTTTGGTTTTTCTTGCCTAAGTGTAGGACTTTACTTTCCTCTACATTGAATTTCATTTAGTTAGATATGGCCCAGTGTTCTAGTCCATCAAGATCCATCTGAATCTTGAGGCTATCTTCTTGGGTGTTAGCTATTCCTAGATCATTGGATTTGGATCAATGTTGGCCTAAGGCTTACCAGGTTTGTGAAGGATTATATATTTTAAAAGTATTTGTTGTTGCTGATCACTATAACATGAACATTATTTTTACAATAGGGAGATCTCTGATTTAAAAATTTCCCTACAATTAATTTTTGCCATTCAAATGGTCAGCAAGAATTCCCAGCTCCTGCACAATCTCACACTTGGTTACAACTTCCATGACAACTATATAAGCACCTTCCGCACTTCAGATGCCTTGCTGGACATGCTCTCCACTGGAGAAGCCAATGTCCCCAACTACGGCTGTGGGAGGAAGGAGAACCTCCTGGCTCTGATTGATGCAGCTAGAAGGGACATCTCCATCCAGATGTCAACGTTTGTAGGCACCTACAAAGTCCCACAGGTTTGTGTGTGTTTTTGTCTATCTAAGGTGAGTGGGATGGTGGGGATGAACAACAGATCCAATATCTTCATAGAATTCAAGAGCTGTTTTTCAGAATATTAGGGAACATATCAACTATGTTTTAGTCTATTATGTTCATCTTCAACTTGACCATTTAAGGCCTGAAGAGCCATAAGGTCCCTATAGAGGATATTCTACTGAATATTCAACTATTGAAAAACTATCCAGGTTTTGAGGTCCTCCATTAGCATATTCATTTTCACATATCAATAATATCTGCCTTATCCAATTGGAATCAAGTTGGCAAGAGTCCTGTCTATGTATAAAAAATATTCAGACCAAGAAGAGTATCTTTGGGATGGATAAAAGGAGTTCAGCTCCTGCCCTCATAGATAATTGTTAATGTACACAATTTCTGCTTTGTATAAATTCAGGGTATATAATTATTGGGTTAAAATTAAAGTGATGAAACAGACATAGTCCCCAAACAGACAAAATTTCAATTAAACACTTATTGGATTGTACAACTGTCAATTTGTGTTAGCAGTTGTGGTCTCTTAGTCTCTTGTACATCTAGAGAAGAAGCTGAAAAATTGCTTCACAAAGAATATGGGATATAGAAGCTGAGAAAGAGGTTTTAGTACTCAAAAATAGCATATAATATAGCCCTAAAACTTAGATCCAGACATTTTATCTAACATCTGCTAATTTGAATGTAACTGTTGAAATTGTATGGGTGACACAGAAATTTACATTGCATTTTTATTGTTGTTTTTTTTTGGTTTAATATGATTTTGCGTTTCTTTTTTATATACAATCTTGTTAATATTCTGTCTTAAATATTTTAAACTGCGACTAAGGAACAAACTATTCTTATATATTAATCAAAACAAAATTGGGTTTGTCAATAAGTAATATTTTGGAGTTGATCTGGACCACATTATAACACAGCATTCTTCATTACTTTTTCAGATCACTGCTCTAATTCCTTTAGAAGCTCTGAGTGATAAAAGGAGATTCCCTTTTTCCACTCATTTCTCCCCAAAGAAGGATTCCACTACCCAGCAATTGTCCAGCTGCTCCTCCATTTCAGATGGACCCTGATTGGCCTCTTTGCTTCAGACACAGAGAAGGGAGAGAATTTCATGAGGACTTTCCCTCCGACGCTTGTCAGGAATGGAATTTGTGTGGTTATATCACAACGATTCACAACAACTGGACAAACAGCACCCCTCAGGAGGCCCTCTCTAAGTGGAGACAAATCAATGTCTTTGTCCACTTCATAGAATATGATTCCATCTGGAACAGAATTCTTCCTTTCCATGAAACACTTATGCATTTGCCAGGACCCATTGAAGGGAAAGTCTGGATCCTCACAAATCTTTCAGCGTATATGATAAAGAAGGACATACATCTCAAATACATCCATAGTATTTCGAATTTTCGTTATCTGCAAAAAAAAAGGCCAACAGATGCTGCCTTTGAACCCTATTTCTTTGTGGAAGATCAGTTTCAAGATCATTATTTCCGCTGTTCCCTTTCCAAGCACATCTTTTCTGTCAAAGGCCGCAGAAGATGCACCCAGAAAGCCCCACTGGAGACCCAGGAGAAAAGGAACAGGAAACGGATCATAACTACCGGTCATTGGTACAGTATCATTCAGACTTTGGCCCAGGCCATGAATGCCGCTTATTCCTCCAGATCGAGGAGGGGAAGGAAGGAGGGAGAAAAGAGGTTGGGAGCTCCGAGGCTGCATCCGTGGCAGGTATGAGGGGTCCCGATAGGGATCCATTAATCTGAGATCCTTTGGAGAAGGAACCCAAAGGAGAAGGAGGGGAACATCTCAACCTTCTTGTGCTGCAAAAGGTCAAGAGATTTGCACCATCTAATTGCTCCTGTTTGACGCTCCGGAATATCAGGGAGCAGATCTGAAGTTTCTGTCTAGCCTCTGTTGGAAGAAATATCCTTCTAGGTTCAGTTCCAGGTGGGGAAGAAAGACGCTGGAAACATGGTGACTGCTTGGAAGATGGTTTAATGGTGGACAGGAGCACATGCCTTGGTTGAGGAAAGAAGGGCTGAGATGCTGAGAGTGCAACTGTTTGATGCCCTCTGTTGGGATTTGAATTTGAGCTTGTATTCTGATCGGTTGTCAGACTCCCATGGGGCCATGCAGGGGCAACTCTGTGGGCTGTCCTGAGTCCCAGGCTTGGTTGAGCCTGGCTGGATGGTGATGTAATGAAAGGGCTTTGGGCAATTCCTATAGAGCTTTACCTGGAGTAGATCTTTGTTATGTAAAATAGACTGCCCTAGGCCAGAGTAATGGTCCATTAGCAAGTGTGGGGGGGCTGAGTTTCAGGCTCTCTGACTTTTTACTTTTCTTTTTAGGGAAATGTATTGTGTCTTTTTAGTATATCCTAAAATATTTTATTTTCCTAGGAATGAGAAGGGTTTTAACTCCCAACACCTTTTTCAGTCATTGGAAGAGTGTTGAATCCTCCCTTGTCCAACTGAGAGATTTTGTAAGTTGGAGAAACTGCTCTCATAATCTCCTCCTTGTCTTCTCTCAAGACTCAGTTTCAGGTTGCAGTCAAGTACGATTTTGAGATTGTTTTCATAAACATGTATTTATTTACAAATAACTCAAAATGGCAAATGTCTCCAACACAGCTTCCTCCTTCATCCAGTCCACTTTTAGTACAGTCAGAGACCAGCATTACAATTAATAATAATAATAATAATGGAGAAAAATAAAAATAAACAACAGTCAATGGGCAGTTACGGTCTGCCTAAAGCTGAGTCATGTGTGAATATGTGGCAATATAAATGTCCTACATAAATAAATACATAATTTTGTGTTACGGCAGAACGGAATTTGGCCCCATTCAGAGAAACTTTCTCTCTTTCTTTCTTTTCTTTTTCTATCTCTTCTCTCCCTCTTTCTTGCTCTTTCTTTCTTTCTTTTCTTGCCCCCCGCTCTCTCTCTCTCTCTCTGTCTCACACACACACACACACACAGACACAGAGAGTGGGGAGAGAGAGGGGAAGATAGAGACCCAGCCTCTTCGCTATCACCCACTGTCCCCTTACCTTCTCAGGCCAGGCAAGGGAGGGGAGGGTGAGGGGAGGACCAACCGCTTCAGGCAAGGTGAAGAGGCGTCAACCAAGCACGGGAGACTAGAAGCCCGGGAATGGTGGCTCCCGGCTCACCTGGCCTGAGGGGCTCCTGCAGGCATATCACGACAAGGGGGTGAAAAGACCCGGGACATCTGCCCACCCACCTGCTGGCTGGCCGGGCCGGGCTGGACTGGAGGAGGCGCATCCACTGGGAGAAGTAAGAAAACGTGATCCTGGAGGGCGGGCAGGCAGGCAGATGTCCCAGGGCTGCTGCACATGCGCACTGCATTAGTAGCACACGTACTGCTGCACACACAGTGCGCATGTGCACAGCCATGGGACATCTGCCCGATCTGCGCCACAGCCACCACGTGGTAGGGAAAGCTAGGAGAGCGACTGGGACAAGCGGGCGACCCGGTTTGGGGGTGTGGCCAACCAGGGGTGACCACCGGTTCACCTGAGCCGGTGAGAACCGGTTGAATACCACCTCTGCGTGAGCTGCAGTTCGAGTGGCCCCTTGTCCACAGGGCCCCAGTCTCAGCTCAGGCGCCTTTCTTTGTATCGGCCCCCTGAAACGGCTCTGGGAACTCCGTTGCAGCTCTCGGAGGTTAATTCCCTTTGGACTTTTGGCAGGGTTATTCGATATAAATATCTTGTTGCTCTAAAGGTTGCTCAAATAAACATTCTTGGGAAGAGCAGCCCCATCTTGTTGGATTTCCAGATCTTTGAGGCCTTATTTGAGTTCACTAAGTGCACTAACTGATCCCCCATCATTAAAAGCCCTTCCCTGCAGAAGCCACGGGGCTGAGTACCAATGAGTAGTTGTGTGTTCATTTTCCCCACAACAACAACCCTGTGAGTTGAGTTGGGCTGAGAGACTGGCCCCAAATCCCCCAGCCTGCTTCATGACCAAGGCGGGTCTTGAACTCACAGCCTCTTGCTTTCTACTTCGGAGGCTTAACCAGTAGACCAAACTGGCTCCCTTATATACTTATCAAGCTTGGCACAATCCTTCATCCAGTGCATCATTAATGTTCTTATATGAGACACTATAATTTATCAAATCCTAAAACCCAGATATTTTTCTACTGCTTTTGAGTCATACAGTTGTTTCTAGGAGGAAATCATAAATATTTTTCTAGAAAGTTAATGTTTAAATAACATAAAAAATATATTTGCCTGAGAATTGTTATAAATCTTGTATAATAGTGATTTATCAAACCTATTATATTAATGACAACATAGAAAAATTGATTCATTTTATAATGTTATATTTTCCCACTTTTATGACAAAGATTAAAAAAACTAAAGATTATTTGAGTACCATTTTAAAACCAGTTTTTATCCACTTAATTATCATACCATCCACCCTCACTTAACTGGGTTTCTGATCACATCACAAAATTGTTTGTTACTCTTTCCTGAGATCGAGTTATATCAGCAGTATTTCCATAATGTATTTTGGAAATGAAATAATATGTGAGGATGGCTTGCATAGAGCACATAAGTTATATCCCCCCTTTCCCACAACCCATTTAGAAAGGGCAGTGATAGGAGGAATGACTTTTGGGGGTGGAGGAGAGATTCTGCCTGGGGAAGAAGCAGATAAGAGGAGGACACCTACAGCTGCATAAAAAAGGGTCGGTGGGAGATTTGTACTTTCTGACTCCCCAAATCCTGTCAGTGTAGCATTACAGCAAAGTGGGCCTAGCTCAGGTTTCCGGTCTGGGCTTCCTGGGAGAGGATTACCCTGACAATTTTCTTCTTCAGAAATCCGTGTTTCTGATAACCAACCTGTTGCTTTCAGGGAGTTCATAAATCTCCTTTTTTATGTTGTTCAACTATATTTTGTCAAAATCTATATTGTCAAAATATGATCAACAAATTTTTGTGAACTAATGAAGCATGTCTGTAAATTAGACTACAGAAGAAAGATTCAAATGTGAAAAAGCATGTGGCATCTGCTTTTAAAATTGCTGCCTGTTCCCATTCTAGTTCCATCCTTTCCTGGAGAAGAATGAGTTTCTCAATATTTCAGAGTTTAAACTCTACATGGACCCAAATGGAGAGGTAGCAGCAGATCTGTTCATTTCGGGCTACTTGGTTCTTCCCAGGGGTGATCTCAGGGAAGAGGTTCTGGTGTATTTTGAAAGACAGAGACTTTCTATCGACCAAGATGCTCTTTCACGGCTAAAGGTGCTCAACAAGGTAGGAGAAAGTTTGGTGTCTTTCCTCTGTTTTCCAAATCCTGAGGTCCCATTTCAAGAGGGCTGATGCTATTCCCCAAAGGTGGTTGACCTTCACCGAGAACTGAATCTGGGCAGTAGAAACCGGATTTTTTCCGTTAGGCTGCTTGGGAGGCTTCAATATTGTTCCATTTTGTGGACCACGTACAATTAAGGGTCTCCATCAAACGGGTGAGAAACCCACAAGGGCTGGGGAATGTGTCACTAGTAGCTTCTGGTGGTTTCCTCCTTGTGCCCAGAAGAGCAACGAAGGCGGCAATTCTGCTGACTGGGGTCTGAATCCAGGCTTGGACTGTATCGGATGGGATTGAATCGTGATTGGACAGAGGTCCTTTTGGTCCCATTGGGGAAAGAAGCTTCCTCTCGTGCTGCTTGGGGAAAAGTGTCCCCTGAAGGGGCAGCTCCATAATCTGGGAGGCTCTTAAGGAGGCCAGACCTGGCCAGAGCTCTCCATGCCTCCCTTTCACCCTCCCTGGGACGGAGCAATGGGCCTTCTGCTCCTAGGAAGCAGCTCCAAGGCTTTCAGTTCACATGAAATTATCAAGATTGTTCTGATATCACACCTTAAAATTATGGGTGTAAGAAAAGGGGAGAAATGCGTGTTAATGGGGTCATGAGAAGGAACCGCTGGTTATCACTTAATACTGAAATCTTTTCTCAGTTCCATCCAGGGTGGGATTCAAATTTTGTAACAACCGGTTCTGTGGGTGTGGCTTAATTTGTGGGCGTGGCTTGGTGGTCACGTGACCAGATGGGCAATGGCCAGGGGGCCATGTGACTGGCAAACCAAATACAAGTGGTCCACTTGCTTTAGCAAGTGTTCTAATTTATGACTGATCTCCCCAGAGCTCCTTGACCTGTTTTTGGAGTTTTGACAACCATAAACACAAACACACACACACACACTCAGACACAACCTTCTACCCTGCTATTCTTTGATTCTGTAAGGATCTCCTGCTGGAGCAGGGGTTGGACTAGATGACCTCCGAGATCCCTTGCAGGCCAGCCCTAGATTGTTGTGCTGCTTCAAAGAATCTTCTGAAGCCAGGGTTTGTGTCCTTCCTTCCTCTCCTTTTTTTCTTTCTCCCTCCCTCCTTCCATGTATTTATCTATCCATTCATATATCTCATTCACTTTCTCCTCCCTCCTCTCTTCCTTTCTTTTTCTTTCTTTGTCCCTTCCTTCCATCTCTCCTTTCTTTGTCTATCCCTTTTCTTCCTTTTGCTTCCTTTCTCTCTTTTCTTTCTCTTTCTTTTTCTTTCTTCTCTCTCTCTTCCTCTTCTCTCTCATTCCCTCTATTTCACTCTTTCCTCTCTTTTCTCTCTTTCCCCTCTCTGTATCTCTCTGTCTCTCTCTCTCTCTGCCTCTTTCCCTATCTTCCCTCCCCCCCCACCTTTGTGTGTGTGTGTGTGTGTGTGTGTGTGTGTGTGTGTGTGAAAGAGAGGCATGGATAAGTCTGACCAGGTCTGGTCTCTTTAAGAACCTCCCCAACTATGAACCGGCCCTTTCAGGGGACACTTTTCCCCAAGCAGGAGAAGCTTCTCTCCCAATGGGACCAAAAGGACCTCCACCCAATCATGATTCAAATTCATCTGAATTCAGGCCCTGGTCAACAGAATTCCCTTTTTCTTTGCTATTTTGGGCACAAGGAGCAAACAAACCTGAAGCTCTTAGTGACACATTCCCCAGCCCTTGTGGGTTTCTCACCAGTTTGAAGGAGATACTAAACCATAGATGGTTCACAAAATGGAGCAGTGAGAGAAGGTAAGGGTGAGGTGGGGATAGCGAGTGCCGGGTCCCTATCTTCCCCTCTCTCCCCACTCTGTGTGTGTGTGTGTGTGTGTGTGTGTATCTGGAATGTGTGTGTGTCTCCCTCCTTGGCCAGCAAGCTCTCCTTGGTGCTTGCTACTTCTTTCATTTCTTCTTTTCTGAATCCAGACTGGCTGAACAACGATTGCCAGACCGCGGTGGAAGCGTCCATTTGGGCGACCCTCCTCCTCCTCCTCCTCCTCTCTCGCACCCGGCAGCTGTGGATGGATCAGGAGGGTGCAGTTGTGTGGGGAGACGCTCGCTCCTCAAGTGAGCAGCCACCCACCCCATACCAGGTTTTGCTGTACTTTGGCATTTGCTTGAGGAGCATCTCCCCGTACACGTGCACCCTCCCGGCCCCGCCACAACCACCGGTTATGAGAGGAGGAGGAGAGGGGGGAGGAGGGTCGCCCGAAGGGATGCTTCCACCGCAGTCTGTCAATTGTTCAGCCAGTCTGGATTCCAAAAAAAAAAAAAGAAATGAAAGAAGTAATGAAGAGTGCCAAGGAGAGCTTGCTGGCTTGGCCATGCTGCGGCTTTCAGGGAGACACACACACAGACAGAGAGAGTGGGAGAGAGAGTCGGGAAGATAGGGACCCAGCAGCTTTGATATCCCCCACCGTCACACTCACCTTCTTAGGCCAGGTGAGAGAGGGGAGGGTGAGGGGCAGGGCCATCCGCTTCATCAAGGTGAAGAGGGGGTGACCAAGCACAGGAGAGTAGAAACCTGGGAACGGCGGCTCCTAAAGGGCTTTCAGGTTGGATGGCCTGGAGCAGCCAAGATCCGATTGAGCTTTGCATCACAGGTTCACCTGATCGCCCACTTCTTTGGTGTTGGCTTTACGGAGCCACGGATTGAGGCCTGAGCTCACATGCAACAGCAGTGCCTTTAACTGCGCTGCTTGTATGTGTCCAAATAATCTGGCGAAGACACTGGAGGAGTCACTCAGGTAGACCTGCCCCCTCCGCAGTCTTCCTCCTGCACAAAAAGGCTGTTCCCTGAGCTAAGAAGGCAAGGAGCTGCGGCTTGACTCACCCAATTCCTAGGACTACCCCAATGGTCCCAATTCTTCTAGGAGAGGGCAGCTCCACCTGGCAATCCCCCTTTCCCTCGGTGCTCTGACTTCCCGTGGCCTGCCTCCAGCCTGAACACCAGGTCGGACCACTGGAAGGCCACTTCCCTGCTTCTCAATGGCGCTCCTGTACCAGCCACTGTGGGACCCCCCACCTCCTTCCCCAAATTCTCCCTCAACTTCAAAATGACAACACCTGTTGCCTACATGGGTGCAACGGGGTGGGCGTGGCAGGGCCAACCAGGGGTGATTATTCTGGGTCCAACAAAGGGGCTGCGGCGGGAGAGGGAAGGGATGGTAGGCAAATGGGCCATGCTCTCTGATCTCCCTCCCCCACACCTTTGCCTCACCGCCAGCAGCTGCATGAATCTCAGCTAATCCCATGTGGAGAGGCTCATGTTCTCCTGCTGCTGGGAAAGCAAGAGAGTCTTTCCCGGCACAGTGAAAAGTTTGCAACTTCCTCTCCAATGGGGAAATGGGCGGCTCTGGGCGGCAGAGAAGCAGCCTACTTGAATCCTGTTTCTCTCTGCCGCCCGGAGTTGTGCCAGGAAAGACTCTCTTGCTCTCCCAGCAGTAGGAGAACACGAGCCTCTCCACATGTCTTCCAGTACAGCGAAATGTAGCCCTGGTCCCCACCAGTCTGCATCTCGCCCCCCGCCTGGATTCACCGCAGCTGCTGGGCCTTATCTGCTGGGGGTTAGGGTGGCAGGTGGGAGCAGCAAAGGCAAGTGGGGTGGGGCGTAAAGGTGACTGGTAGTGGCAGGTAGGCGTCTGGGCCCCGGAGCTTGCAGAGCCTCACTCACTCAGGGAGATCAGGCAGGGCCACAGCGGAAGGCATGCAGCAATGGCTGGCCTGGTGAGTGGGCAAAAGCAGGCTGCAGGCAATGCCACGCATGCGCGATAAGAACTGACTGGGCATTGGACTTCCGGTTTGAAGGCCTTCGGCGACAGACAGAAATTCGCGATCGTGTGTGGTTTCTGTCTGGGCTCGCTGCTGGAGCGCCCTGAGCCGGCTGGTTTTGGGGCTAAGCCACCCTGTAGAGGTGGTGAAGAGGGGGGAGACCACCAGCAGGGTTCAGGAGAGCCGCATCTCTCCTCCCCAGCTGGCCATTACTCTCTTTCCTGATGGCGGTTGCAGCGGTTGTCAGAAATGACCACCACAAAGAAGAACTCGACCAGAAAAGAATGTGCAGGAGGAAGATAAGAAGTGAAAGTTTTGGCTGACCGGGTTAAATTGTAAAAGCAACAACCAAGGTACCCTGGAATTTAAACTTACAAAAAACAACATCGCTCCCAAAGAAGAGTCGGAAGGAGCCAAGGAAAGTGAAAAGGGAAAGGTTTGGCTTTTTTCCCCCTTCTCTCTCCTTCCCTATACTGACAACTAAGAGACTTAAATAAGAAATCGGAAAAATCTGCTTTGACATCAATAGGCAATTAAGCTGAAAATAAAACAAAATGCCAAAGGGATAATAAAGATTTCTGGACATTAAAAACTTTCTTTTCATAAGCAGAAAGGGAGAGAAAAAGAATAAGGGCAGGATCTGGAAGAGGGAGGAGACTGCCTGGAATTAAAAAGAATCTACAGTAAAACTTCAACAAGACTTCTAAAAGATACATTTTAACTGAAACTTTGCAACTAAATAGTAACCCCAGGAAGAGAAAGTGAAAAAAAGAGCAAAAAGAAACAGCTTGCGTGTATTTAGATTATTTGGTGATCTTTGGATTCTTGGTTATTATATTTGAATGACTAAAATCAATCGGGTGGTTGTTTAAAAATTTATACAATGGCACCACTTCTGGATGAATTGAAATGGAACTTAAAAAGTACAAAGAAGATGCACAAGAAGGGAAGGGTTCTTTTGGCTTTGTTTTTCAATTCTTAGAAATGGAGATTTGGAACTATGAGAAACAACAAGAAACGACTGCAAAACAAAAAGACTGGGACAAAGAAGAAGCCATCTTTAATGAACAAGCAATTTTATGTGGGGAAGAAAAAGGAAAGGAGGAGGGAAGAGAATGGAGAATTTAAGACTTAAAAAAACAACCAAAGAAAAGAAAAATAATTCCAAAAATAAGTATAATATTGGAAAGCAACAGAAAAGGGAATACAGAAGAAAGAAATAGAGGTAGAGAGACAAGGTGGTAAAAAGGGGAGAGAGAAGAAGAGAGGGAAGAAGGAAAGGATAAGAAGTTACAAAGGACCGGAACAAGATATTGAGAAACAGGACCTATTTAGAGATCATGGGTGAAAATCTAACTGAGGGATTCTGTAAAGGTACATAAGATTGTATTGTTATATTAGTAATAGAAATAACTTTAGAAAATTGGAAACAACGTATGATTAAAATGAGGGATAAAATAGTTATTGTAATTTAGTGAAATGTTTGTGAATAAAATAAGTGAAATAAAATAAATGAGAAAATTGAATTAGGAAGGAACGGGAACATTTTAATTAATTAATGTTTTATAAAATATAAGTGAAAGGAGGGGGAATTAATTATGGAAAGCTTATAATTGTTCCCATAGAAGTACGATATTTAATAGAAAAGTAATGTTAAAGAAGGTAAGATTTTAATGAATATTAATATTAATGATAGAATTGAATTGGAGTTGTTTTAATTATATACATTTATAATTTTTTCTTTTTTTAAGAATACAGTGTGTATTTTAAGAATGTACCAAGCAGAATTCGAATGGAAGTTATACTGAATGTTACAACTTTAGGGAAAAGATATAAAGGCGTCATACTCCAATCAGTAACTACAGGAGAAATTTTGTTTAATGAGAAAAGATAATAGATAATTGAAACAGGACAGACAAAAATATAAATACAATGATTTGAATTGAGATGAGATAATTAAAATAAAATTGAGAAAATTAAAAGAGGGGAGAAGCTATGCAGAAAATGTAAAATAGTAATAAGATATGGAATAGAATATAAAAATGAGCATGAACCTGAAATTTTGTCTGTATGAAGAATGTAACCCGGGATTACGCTACTTTCAAAAAAGATGTTTTATTTGTATTTTTTTCTCTTTGTGAAAACTCAAATAAAATTTACAAAAAAAAAAAAAAGAACTGACTGGGAGCGGAGGGGAGGGGCAGGCAGAGAGGGCAGGGCCAGTTAGTGGTGTGATTTGCCGGTTCTCCGAACTGCGCAGAATCATAACAACCGATTCTATAGAACTGGACAGAACCAGTAGAATCCCACCACTGGTTCCATTCTCCAGACTTTTCTATTTAATAAAGTCCTTTTTTTGGCAATGTGAGATGCCAAAAGAAAAGAGAGGAACTAAAGGAAGAATCTTCCAGAAGTTATATCTCCAACCATTTGGAAATAGTGACAGATTTTGTATTTACTTAAGTGAAGACAGAGGCTAATATCTAATATCTTGTCTATTATCCATTTTTACCTCCATTTTCCATGGACGGAGCGTCCTAACACATTTCCTTTGGCAATCCTATTTTTTTTCTGCTCAGTCCTTTCCTCAATCTGAATGTGTGGAAAGTTGTCGTCCTGGATTTGTCAAGAGGGCTCGAGAAGGAGAGCCAGTTTGCTGTTACGACCTGCGTTCCTTGTCCGGAGGGGACCTTCTCCACTCAGAAAGGTGGGTGACACCAGAGGAAAATGGGAGGCCTGGTGGAACTGGATCCATCCAGAGCATTGTCATGAAAGTGTGAATTAAAACACACTTTTAAGCTTAATTGGTTTCTGGTTTATTTCCAAAACGCCTCATTTCTTATCTAAACAGAAGAGCAAAAAGACTGTGAAGGAAGGGCTGGATAGAGAGAGGTGGCTGTGGCAGATTGGGCAGGCTTTACTACTGCCAGAGAAAATATTTCTTCTTTTTAGGTTGGATGTGTCCTTCCTTCCACATTTACTTCTCTAGGAACACCTGAGTTCCTTGAAACACGAGGAATTGGTTTAGGTCCACCTCCTGAAAGGAGGACTGCAATGCAGTCTACATGGGTTCCCTTTGAGGAACACTGAAAAGGTGTTACTGATGTACGAGATACACAATATGGTGGCATGGATAGTTATGCCTGTATGTGTCTGCACCCATATCACCACTGCTCCAATGGCCATTTCAAATTATTTGCAACAGTCACTTGATCTGCCAGCCACCTCTGAGGCAAGTATGACAAGAATTGCCATCTTGCACATAAGTTTCTCTAGAAAGATTAATTGATTCATTATTTTCCTTTAGTAATAGAGGTTCCTATCAATATTCTGAACATTACAAAGGAAATCTTTCAAGTCCAAAGCTTCTCTCAATTTCACAGCCTATCAAAAATATACTGAAGCTATCTTTTTTTTAAAAGTGCTGCACTTATTTTTTGTCTCTGGAGATATTAAGAAATCCATCCCAGAAAATGCTCCTGATAATCACTTGTTCCCAAAGAATGTACAATATATTTTGAAATGCAAAGGACAAAGAAATATGGGGTTGGTTTTTTTCCCCTCAGATACAGAAAAATGCACCAAATGTCCGGATGACAAATTCCCAAATAAAGAAAGAGTCCAATGTATCCCCAAAGTGATAACCTTCCTGTCTTATGAAGAACTTCTGGGCATCATCCTGGTTTCTTTTGCCCTATTCTGGTTCCTAACTACAGGCCTTGTTTTAATCATCTTCATTCAATACCGAGAAACTCCCCTTGTGAAAGCCAACAACCGGGACCACTCCTACATCCTCCTGGTCTCCCTCCTGCTTTGCTTCTTGTCTTCTTCTCTCTTCATTGGTCAACCGAGGAAAGCCACCTGCCTTCTCCGACAAACGGTCTTCAGCATCATCTTCTCAGTTGCCGTTTCTTCTCTCTTGGCCAAACCATCATGGTGGTGCTGGCTTTCCTGGCCACAAAACCAGGAAACCGAGCAAAGAGATGTTTGGGGAAGAGCTTGGCCAACTCCATCATCCTGTCTTCTTCTGGTGTCCAAGTTATCATCTGCTCCATCTGGATGGGAGTTTCTCCCCCCTTTATTCAATTTTAGAAACTGATAATAGTCTTTCCATTACAATTCTGCATTTTAACTTTATTTACTGCTTTATTAAATATAAATTAATATTCTTACAGTAAATTCCCATTCCCATATCTATTTCAATTAAATCTATGTCTGGTTTAACAACAATCCTTAAAAGAAAAATATCAGTTCCATTCTTTTCCATTTTTAAATCTATGTTCTTATACATCACGACACGTTACCTTGCAGAATCCCCCTTGCTGTTCTTCTTCTAACCCATTGTCTCTCATTTTCCTGACTATACAATTTTTTTTCGTTGTTGTTTGCTTTCTACTTCCCATCATTTTCTGGTCCTTTCTCTTAATCCCCCCTTTTTCCTTTATAATTTCTCTCCATTTCTTATTCCAATTATTTATTTTATCCCCCTCCCTCTCTTGATTTCTCCTCTGTAATTCCCTCTTCTGCTGTTTCCTTTTCCTTTGTTTAATTTTCCAAACAATTCCCCCTTTAATTATCACATCAAACCTCACATTTTTAACTTTAATTCTTTTTTTCTTGTTTTAATGTTGTTCCACTTGTTCTTTAGGGCTGGTTTCCTCTTTATTTCATTCCTCCCCTCTGGTTCTCTTTGTTCTTCTTTAATCTGCATTACCATTTCTAATTTTTGTAGTATAATGCTGTACATTTCAAGCTTTCTTTCATCATTTCCTTCCTATTTTGTTGTTCCAATTTTATTTCCACACACATTTCTCCCATTTTGTACACTACTTCTTCTTTTATTTTCCTTTCTTTAATATTTATGTCCAATCCAATTGTCTAGTAGTTTATTGCAACCAGCGTCCTTTATATTAAATTTCAACAGTCAGTGTCCATAAATCTTTGTTTCCAGCTTCCTTCTGTTGATTTCTTTTCCAACTTTTTCCCAAAGTCACCAAATAATCCCAGGGCAATTTCTTCATGTAACTTTTTTCCCTTGTAATATTCTAGTATTTCACTTTTCAGGGTTTTTATTTTATTATAATGGAATTCCTTTTGTTTCCTTTCAAATTCCAATTTTAAAAAGACCAAGCACTTTTCAAAGAGTCACTGAAATTTTCCCTTTGCCATTAAGTGGCGGGCTCAGTTCTGTTTCCATGTTCCACCCTTTCTTTTCCCTTTTCCCGCTTTTTAAACTTTCATTAATTTCATTAATTCCAGTTATTAGCTATTCTTTCTTTTTTAACACGTTCAACTTCAACGTTTAATTATGCCTATTTAGTGCCAAAATCCAAATAGTTCCCCTGCCTCTTTTTCCGATGTAGAGGCCAGGCAAGTCCTGGGAAGAGGGAAGCCCAAGTCCCATGTTCCACTGCCACTTTTTTTCATACATGGGGCACTCAGGGGAAAGCAAAGCCCAGATTCATAGAGAGGGCTAGGAAAGAGGAAGGGATTTGAGGCAGGCCCCCATTTCTGGGAAGAGACTAACCTGGTTTATGAGTCCCTGGTCGAATGCTGGGGGACGCAGCCCGGGGGTTTCTCCAGCCTCACTTGGGCTCCATGTCTTTCCAGGAAAGGCTCCTGTCAGGAAGANCTGGTGCATCAGAAGAAGGTCAGTCTAAGATTCACACAAATCCCTCTGGTTCTTGCACAAGCAGTAGAAGAAGGCAGAGACTTGTGGCTTTGTGCCACAGGGAAGAGGCGTTTATCCAGAGGTGGTATTCAGTAGGTTCTGACCAGTTCTGGAGAAATGGTAGTGGAAATTTTGAGTGGTTTGGAGAACTGGCAAATCCCACCTCTGACTGGCCCCACCCCCATCTCTTCTCTGAGTCCCAGGTGATCAGCTGGATCTCCTTTGGTAGCCATCCACAGGAAAATGGAGCTGGAAAGCAGGCTAATGGGGTGGGGAGGGAATGGGATTTTGAAGTAACTTTCCCCTGCCACACCCACCAAGCCATGCCCACCAAGCCACGCCCACTGAACCAGTAGTAAAAGAATTTGAACCCCACCACTGCATTTATCCCACAATTTCCCTTTCCTCCATCACAACACACAATATTGGACACTCAGCCATCTCACACTCTAGGAATATCCAATTTTAGTATCTTACATTAATCTGAGAAAATGTTTCCAACTTTCCCACCCCAATTCAATAAGAACTAAGGTGGGACTGGAATTCAAAGGTCTCCTGGTGATCTGCTCAAAGTCCCCCAGGAAGTTTCCCTGCCTGAGGGAGGATTAGAACTCAGAGCCTCCTGGACCTTGGCCCATACAACCAACAAGTAATGGGTCATAAATCCTAAATCAATTATTGTCAGGAAACTCACTCAAATTGACCGGCAATTTATGCAAAAACATTGGGGTTGTATGGCAGTGAGGTAGAAGCTAGGTCTGCCTTTAAGTTTTTGGGGAACAGGGTGGGTGACTCGGTATGTCTTTATCCCACCTCAAAGCAAAGCAGTCCTGTGAAGCAGGGTCTAAAGAAGGATGCTAAAGGAGGCTATGCAAAGGCCCACGACTGTGGAGTGGGTGGCTGACGCTGGCCCTTCCGCAATTATGGGGGCTGGGTTGGGTAGCACAGGTGCGCTTGGCACCACGTGATTATTGACGGTTTTCATGTAGTGTGCAAAACAGTAACTAGGTTTTCCTTCTAGTTTGGGTTTTGGGAAGATTCTAGTTTGGGACTGGGAAGATTGGGGTGTTGCAGGGGGAGGTGCATTTGTGCAGTACCCCCTGTTCTAGGCATGCTTTTATTAACTTCTGCATGGACTCTATTGCTTCTGACTGTATTCTGTATTGGTGAATGGAGGTTGGTGGCCCTGTCTTTCCTTGAATTGTAACTTGGGTAGCAATCCTACTTCAGTGGGATCCCGTCCCCATGGAGAGGCCAGTAGGTTTCTGGGGTCTGTGGGCAGATGGGTGTCTCTCTCAATTGGACCTATTGTGGTGAGGGGTGTATGTTTGACTGGGATGTCTAAGTGGAGCCCCTCCGTAGTGCATATGATGGTTGCCCTCAGCTTGCAAAGCAAGGCCTTGCCCACGAGGGACAGGGGAGTTTGGGGACAGTTAAGGAATGGGTGCTCTAAGGAAAATAGTGGTGGTTTTCCCTCCCACCCCCATTAGGTTCTCAGTTCAATGCGCCGGCACCACAGGCTCACCCTAATGACTGTTGCACCAGAACAATGCAAGTGGCTCAATGGGGTGAGCCTGTGGAGCTGGTGCCTTGAACGCAGTGGCGGCAGCACTTTGGGAAAGTAACTCTATTTTCCCAAACTGCCGCCACTGTTGCATTCTGTCTGTCCATCCATCCATCCATCCATCCATCCATCCATCCATCCATCCATCTAAAAGGTCTGTCTGTCTGCCTGCCTTCCTGCCTGCCTGCCTGCCTGCCTCTCTGTCTACCTACCTACCTACCTACCAATGTAGATCTATCTACCTATCTACCTACCTATCTACCTACCTATCTACCTACCTATCTACCTATCCATCCATCCATCAAAAAGGTCTGTCTGTCTATCTGCCTGCCTTCCTTCCTGCCTGCCTGTCTTTCTGTCTACCTACCTACCTATCTACAAATGTAGATCTATCTATCTATCTATCTACCTACCTATCTACCTACCTATCTACCTATCCATCCATCAATCCAAAAGTTCTGTCTGTCTGTCTTCCTGCCTGCCTACCTACCTACCTACCTATCTACCTGTCCGTCCATCCATCCAAAAGTTCTGTCTGTCTTCCTGCCTGCCTGCCGAAACCAGTTTCTGTGGAATCAAATGCAAGACCCCAAAAAGCCAATAATCCAGGCTCACTGCAGTTCTTATTTATTCTGTGTCCCCTCCTTAAAATAATGGGAGGAACTCCTACAGGCAAAAGAATGCACTTATATTTCTACATTTCAGGAAAAGAGAGCAAACATACATATGCATATTTAAAAGATGATGGGAGCATGAATATTAATAACTAGCAAGACTCAAGTTACCTCCCCACCCAATTAGTGTTGCCCTTAAGAAGGAGTTATTATGTAAATAACAAGAAACTATCATTTGTATTGCCATAGCAGCTTGGATAAAATAAATTTAGAAATGAGGACATCAATGTTGTCCCATACATTCCTTCGATATTTCTATCTTGCTAACATGCTCCCATTCCTCCAAGAAATCTTCCAGGCAACTTTTATTTACTTCAACAAAAAAAAAATTGATCACTCATCCGGAGAACTACTTGAACCATTTTATAATTTTGTTCTGTTGGGACATGTTAAGAATTAAAATTCCTCTGTCTCACATTTCCAACATTTCTTCTGGCTGTGAGATGCTCCTTTGTGTTCAGGTCTGGCCTCAGAAGGATAATGTAGCACTTGGGGATGAAGATGCAGACTAGCAGACCAGCACTGGAGGCCAGGATGGAGAAGACCTGCACAGCCACCATGTGTTTCCCTTTGGTGCTCAGGTAGGTGGGCACAAAAGTCACCCAGACACTGCAGAAGACCAGCACTTTGATTCACTACTAGAATCTAATCAGAGGTGCTTTGCCGATTCTAGTCCAATGACCTGCTCCAGCAGGGTTGGAAAGGAGTGTGTATGTGTGTGTGTATGTGTGTGCATGGCTGTCAAAACTCCAAAAACAGGTCAAGTAGCTCTGGGGAGGCCAGTCATAAATTAGAACACTTGCTAAGCAACCAGTTGACCCTGTTTCTTTTGACTTCCTAGATTATTTGTAAGAATAATAAAGGCAGGAAATGAAGAAATAAGATTATACCAGGCCACAGAAAGAGAAGGAAGAAGCCTCCACTCACCTCCTTAAGACTACAACACCCATCTTCCTGCAAACCACCGAGCTAACCCAGGACAGACCCAGGAGAGCAAATTTAATTTCCTAGATTATTTGTTTAAAAAATAATTAAAGGTGATTTATCAGTAAATAAGATTATACAAGGCTACAGAAAGGGAGGTAAGAAGTCTCATCTGATCTAAACATTATAACCCCCGTCTTCCAACCATTGTCCAACCATTGATAAAACAAATCCCATATCATATAAAATTGTTTATCTTTATCTTGTTCTCTAATTTCAAATGTCAATTTACTCATTTCAGCAGTCCATAATTTTCTTAGTAACTTACTCCTGCATAGATTTTTTTTTCATTTTTCCAGTTCCTCACAAATACAATTCTAGCTGCTGTTAAGACATTTACAATCAAATATTTCAGTTCTTTATTGTATATGTCTGGTATGACTCCCAATAAAAAGATCTCTGGTTTAAAGTCTATATGCTGTTTTATCATTTTTTCCAACTATGTGTGGATTTTAGTCCAATATTTGCATCTGAACATGTCCACCACATATGGTAATATGAACCAGGTATCTGATGACATCTCCAACATTTATCTGATTTGTTCTTAAACATTCTTGCAATTCTCGTCGAGGGTAGATGCCACCTGTAAAACATCTTATACAAATTTTCTTTATATGCGGTTGACAGTGTCATTTTATAATTTTGAGACCACAATTTTTGCCATTTCTCTAAATCAATCCCATATCCAAAATTTTTCCCCCAAGCAATCATTTCTTTAACTTGTTCTTCCTCCAATTCTAATAAATGTCCATAAAAATTTTAATTATCTTTTCATCAGTACCCATCAGAATTTTATCTAAATCAGTCAACTTATCATAGACACCTTCTGTTTTAAAATCTTTATCAAATCTAGATTGTATTTGCAAATATGAAAACCAATTCATTTTTACACCTTATTCTTCCAACACTTGCATAGATTTCAGTTCATCCTTTTCATTCAGTATTTCACCATATCTAACTGTTTGTTCTTTTTTATATATTATTGGGTAAGAAAAAGCTTCAATGGTAGATATCATAATGGAATCTTTCAATAATATTGTCTTTTTATCTTCTCCCAGTTTAAAAACAATGCCTCTCGAATGTAATGTCTTCTAAAATACCCCTGTGTTTTAGTTCCCTTATACCAGAGGAAAGCATGCCATCCCAGCAGCAAGTCATGGCCTTCTAAAGTCAAAAATCTACTATTTCTTAACATTATCCATTGCTTTACCCGCATCAAACTTGACGCTTGATAATATAATTCCCAGTTGGGCAAGGCAAACCCTCCTCTTGTTCTTGCATCTTGTAACAGTTTAAGTTTTATTCTCACTTTCTTACCCTGCCAGATGTATTTCAACACAATTTTATTTAAGTCTTCGAAAAGCTCTTTCCCTAATCAAATTAGAATTGTTTGGAATAAGTATAAAATTCTAGACAATACATTCATCTTAATTGTAAATATTTTCTCAATCAATGATAATTATAAGTTTTCCCATTTTGTCAAATCTGTCGCAATCTGCTGTTTGAGTTTAAAATAATTATCCTCCTTCAATGTGCTACATCTTGATGTAATATATATCCCTAAATACTTAACCTTATTTGTGACCTGTATTTCTAAAACTTCTTCCAACTCTTTCTTTCGTCTTGCTAGCATGTTTTTGTTAATATCTTTGTTTTATCTTTATTTATTTTCAAACCTGCTACTTTTCCATATTCTTCTATCTTTTCTATTAATTTAGGTGCTGTTTCCAATGGGTCCTCTAATATAAATACCAGGTCATCTGCAAAGGCTTGCAATTTATACTCTTCCTTTTTTATTTCTATTCCTTTTATTTCTTTTTCTTCTCTAATATTCCTATTCAACACTTCCAATGTTAACACAAACAGCAGAGGCGACAGTGGACAACCTTGTCTAGTCCCTTTTCTTATATCTATGGATTCTGTTAATTCTCCATTTATCATAACCTTTGCAGTTTGTTTATGATATATCGTTTCAATGGCTTGAATAAATTTTTTACCAAAGTCCATTGGTACCAATTGCAATAACATGAATCACCAGCTCACATTATCAAAGGCTTTTTGTGCATTTAAAAACATCAAGGCCATTTGCTTTTCAGGATGTGCCTTATAGTATTCCAAAGCATCCAGAATTATTCTCACATTGTCTTTGATTTGTCTCTTTGGCAGAAATCCATTTTGATCAGCATGAATAAAATTATTTAAGTATCTTTTCAGTCTTTCTGCCAAGATTGAAACAAAAATTTTATAGTCTGAATTTAATAGGGATATAGGTCTATAATTTTTAACTTGCTGCGGGTCTGTGTCTTCCTTCGGTATAAGTGTAATATATGCTTCTGACCATGTTTTGGGTATTCTCTTCTTTGACATAACTTCATTCATGATTTCTAATAGTTGAAGATTCAGTATTTCCTGGAAAGTCTTGTAAAATTCCTCTGGCAATCCATCTGGACCTGGTGCTTTTCCAACATTCCGTTTTTTAAAGGCTTCTGTTAATTCCATCATTCAAATGTTCCCTTTTAACATTGCTTCAATGTCTTTGGGTATCTGGGATAATTTCGCTTTCTGTAAATATTCTTAACTTTTTCTTCTTGAATATTCTCTTGATAATACAGTTTTCCATAATAATCTTGTATAATTTTTTTTCTTCTCCTCATTTCCATAGCAAACATATCCTTCTTCATTTATTAAGGCTAATCCTTCTTGATTCTCTTTCCTTTCTCAATTTATAGGCTAACCATCTGCCTGGTTTGTTTGCATCTTCAAAGTAATTCTGTTTAGCATTTTTAATTTTTTGTGCTAATTCCTCTTTTTCCATTAGTCCCATTTTATGTTTTGTTATGTCCATTTTAATTTTAATGTCTTTTTTTGTGGAAACTTCTGTAATTCTTTTTCCAATCTCTTATAGTCATCTTTTGAAAGTCTTTTTCTGTTTTATATTTCTTTTCCTTGTATAGTCTATTATCAAGCCTCTTGTGTAGGCCTTCATTGTGTCCCAGAGATTCTGTAAAAATGTATCCTCTTTTTTTATTTTCTTTAAAAAAGAAAACCAATTCTTTCTCTGTTTTCTGTTTGAAGTCTTTTTCCTTTACTATCGTATTATTTAAGGTCAATCTAGATCTCCTCTTATATCCTTTCCAAATAACTGTCACTGGATTATGGTCTGCCCAGGTGCTTGTTTCTATTTCAATTTCTCATATATTAGCAAGTAATTCTGCTGACCTCCATATCATATCTATTCTAGACCATGATGCATGTCTGTTTGAATAAAAGGTATATTGCTTATTTTCCACATTTCTCTCTCTCCATGCATCTTTTAAGTTTGCTTCTTTTATCTTTTGAAAGAAAGATTTTGGTAGTGTCTTTCTAGTTTTCTTTGTTGATTTCTGCATTTTATAATCCAATTGATCATTAATTATTCCATTGAAATCTCCCATCATACAAATATTAGCATAGTCCAGTTCAATTATTTTCATATGTAATTTCCTGTAAAATTCTTCTTGATTGTCATTTGGAGCATAAATTGTGATTTAAAATGTTTTTACATTATTGTCCATTATTTCCACCATCAAAATCCTTCCATCATCATCTGTATAAATTGGTTCTGCTGGAATTGTATCTCTAATATATAAGACCACACCTCATTTTTTACATTGTGTCAATGATGTGAATAATTTCCCTAATTTTTTTTGTTTCAATATATATTCATGTTGTTTTTTTAATATGTACTTCTTGTAGGCAGATTATATCAAACTTTAATTTCTCTAATTTATGAAATACTTTTCTTCTTTTAGTAGCTAAATTAAGTCCATTTATGTTAATTGTAATAAATTTTCTTTCATCCATATTAGGCTTTGTAAGAGGGTTTTATTGCTCTAGTAGATCTTAGTTCTCGTTGCTCTCTGGGTACATCACCTACTGCACCTTCTTCTTTTTCTTTTTCAATTACTGCTATACACTCCTCTTGAAATTCGATTAGTGACTCTTCTTTCCTTGTATCTTCCTTCTTTCCTCTAAGATATTCTAAGTAGAATAGCTCAGCTTTTTCGACTGTGTCAATTCTGTGTCTTTGTTCCTGCCAGGTGAACAAGAGACCTTCTGGTATCAACCATCTGTAATTTACTCCTCTTTTAAGTAACTCTTTAGTCAAAAATAAATATTCTCTTCTCATCTCTCTTACTCTTCTTGGTACCTGTTTCAGCACCACAATTTCTTTGTCTTGTAGTTTAATGTTTTCTCTCTTGCACATGCAGTATCTGAGTTTTAATAATTTTCTTAGTAAATCTGATGTGAACTTCTCTTGGTAACTTATTTCTCATTGCATATCTTGTATAGACATGGAACACTTCATCCATCCCATCCATCATCTTCTCTTTGGTTATCTCTAACACTTCTGCCAATATTTCTGTCATTATTTCAGCAAGGTTTTCACCTTTTTCTTCTTCTACATTTTGAAATCTCAGGTAAAATCCTTATCTATCGATTTCCCATCCTAATGGTCCACTCCTGCCCTTTTAAACTTCACTCAATCGAGTATCAATATCTCCAATTTTCTTATCTCTTTGTATATCTTCTTCTTCAATTTTCTTAAATCTGTCCTCATATTTCATCATCATCGGTTGAATATTCTCTACTTTCTCATCTGTCTTTTCAGTTCTTTGCTCAATATTCTTCGTTCTCCTTTCAATCTTCTGGATTCCTTGCATAATCATCTGCAACATCACTTCCTTCTCTTTCTCCTGTTGTAATATTGTCTGTATTGATCGTTCTCCTCCAGATGGTGAAGAGGAGGCTATTGGTATTGAAGAAGCTGGGGCTGCTGTCTTTCTGCTCATCTTGTAATACTTAGCTATAAGAAGAGAGAGAGAGGGAAAGAAAGGAAAGAAAAGAGAGCGAAAGCAAGCAGCTGCCACTCCAAAAAATAAAAAGGAGGAGAAAAATCTTCAGGCACTTGTATCCCTTAATCCAATTGGTTCCAATAATATGCAAAAAAAGAAAAAAGGATAAAAAGGATTTTAAAAAAAGAGGATAAGGGGAAGAAGGAAAAAAATAAAAAATGCTACTCTATGTATTTCTCTTAACAAAAAAGAAGCAAAAGGAAAATTATATTCTAGTTCCTGGGTTAAAGGCTAAAATCCAGACATACAAATCCAACTAGAGGGGAAGTTAAAAAAAGAAAATAAGAAATAACAAACAATTCTAACAAAAAGCAAAAGACCTTGGAGGTCTTTTGAAGGGTCCTTCAGGGAGTGGCAGGTGGAATGCAGCCTGGAGGGGCCTTCCCTTTCCCTTCCCTTCCCTTCCGAAGATGCTCCTGCCTGGAAAGCCTCCCTCCTCCCTGAGCTTGTGACCTGGCCCTCGTTTCTGCCCCACCTCAGGGGAGACATCTCCTTCAAGGTATTACTGACTTTGCTTCCTTTCTCTAAAGAAATAATATTATTATTATTATTATTATTATTATTATTATTATTATTATTATTATTATTATTATTATTTGTCCCAGTGGAGAAAAAAGTTGGTAAGAAATAAAATATTGTCACCTCATTCCCCCCAATGTGATGAGCCAGGGTGTGGCACAAAGGCAACATAGTCAGATAATCAATAAGAGTCCCTTTAATGGCTCCAATGTTGCCCCCAATGTCCAGGTTACTTTCTGGCTGGAGAAAATCTCCCCCAGGAGCAGCCTTTAACTGCAGGGAATCAAGTCCAAAACATGGTCAACAAAAGCTGTAACTTTAAGTCCAATCAAGCCAAACTGAGGTAATTAGTTTGGCAGGGCAGGATCAAGAATTCCAAATGTGAAGGTATGGCAAAACTCACATAGCCAGGAACACAGACAAGCAAAGACAACACAGGATAAAGTCACGTTTGCTCCCAGTAGCTGCTGCAGTCAGCATGCATTTCTTTTAAACTCTCTTCCCAGGTGTGGCTAATGAAGGGAATCAGGGCCCTTTCCTCCCCTGTAAGCCACGCAACCCATGTTGCTCTCATCTCCATTCCTCCCTGTGTGCCCTAAGATGAAGAAGGGGTGGGCCTGGGTCTTCCTTTGAACTTCCTCTCCCTTGTTCTACCTCTTTCCTGCTCTGCCCAGCCGTACTTTGCCCTTCCCCAGCCTCCTCCACAGCCAACGGAGCCACACTCCCACCCCCTGTCAGCCGTTCGTCTTCCTCCTCGGATTCAGACTCTGACAGGGGCATGACACCCACCCTCTTGGAATTTTTTTTAAATCCAGAAATCATTAGTTCAGTCATTTTGTCTTTCAATCAGAAGTCCATCTAAACTTCAGAGCTTCCCGTGGTTGTTTCACTGCACGATCTTCATGGATCCATATTTTGGAATCAGGAAAAGGGATGATGATGAGGATGATGATGATGATGATGATGATGAGGAGGAGGAGGAGGAGGAGGAGGAGGAGGAGGATTATTACAGTATACACAGCAAATGAGATAACCATGCTGGGTTTCATATCACAAATCACTAGTCGAACATTTCCCAAGTGTTTAGGACTGCATGATGTATCGGAGGATTATGCGAACAGATCCCAGTAAGGTGGCCTTCTGCAGCTGACCAATTATTATTATTATTATTATTATTATTATTATTATTATTATTATTATTCACCTGCTGCAACTTATTGATGACCATTTTTGGGATTTGTTTACGTCTGATGCAGCTGTTGGTTTGGGACGTCCCCCCTCTTTCCTCCCCCATTGGGAGGGGGTCTTAACTCCCCTCCCCCAAAAAACCAAATGTGCCTCAGAGCCAGAAAAGTGTAGAGGAGACCCAGCCTGAGTCCTGGGGGTGGGTTGGCTCTCAGGGAAGGGACCCTGACCCCATTGAGGGTCTCCATCTGCAGGGAGCCCTTTCAGGAGGGCAGGAAACCTGGGCATGAACTAGCCAGGATTGCTTGTTCTTTCATCACCACATCTCAGCCTTGTTTTCTTTCAGCAAGAAAAGTACATTTCCACCCCCCAATTAATTTTCAAACTTTTAGCCGAGTTCTTGTTTACAGGCTCATTCCCAGATGTGCAAAGGAGCCGTGGCAGGTGTCCCTCTTCCCCCCTATAATTAAGGGAAAATCTGGGGATTTATTTCTTCCTCCCTCTTGGCTCCCCAGGGAGTTTTCCAGCTGCCACCTTGGAAACCAGTCCAGTGAATGGAAAAATACAAGGAATAATGCAGAATTATGTCCTGTCCTGAGCCAGGAAGCCCTGAATATGGAGAATTCCTGGCTTGGCCTAAGATTTAGGCCTTGATTGTCCCTGCATAATTTCAGACTCTGGCCCTCCTGCTCTCATGGCCCCTTTCCCCCTTGAGAGGTTTATTCCAAAATGTTACAAATCTGTCCTGCTAGATTCATTTCCAGATAGACAATTAGAAAAATCTTTATTTTAATCCATCTCAACTCAGACCACCTCACATGGACACACCCAAAATCCAAGGCCCCATGGACCCTTTGATCTTCTATGGCAGGGGCCTTCAAACTTGACAGCTTTAAGACTTGTGGACTTCAACCCCCAGAATTCCTCCTTCCAGTCACGTTAGCTCACGAATTCTGGGAGTTGAAGTCCACAAGTCTTAAACTTGCCAAGTTTGAAGACCCTTGTTCTATGGTCTTAGAAATCCATCCCTGGTTCTAAGGGACATTCCCTTTCTCCCTTCATCAAAGACATTAATTAAAATGTTGGTGAATCCAATGGAGGAGGACAGGGTGGCCAAATTAAATATTTGATGGTCATTTCCAGAGGAGCATCTGAGGAGATGTCCTTGGGGGCATTTTCTCAGCCAGCTTGATAACCTCTACAAAATGTTGCCCTTCATCCCACACTTGCTAATAAAGATATTGGGGTTCCTCCATTAAATGTAGAACATCCTAAAAAAGCAACTTGGTTGGAATATCTAAGGTGACACTTTCTGAGTGGCACTTCGGTGGCTGAATCCAAGACTGAGCCCTTCCTCCTTGAATCGCCTGCCATGAGCCCAGTTCTCCAGGGGTCTCCAAGAGGGGGAAAAGACCAGCCAGGACCTGCAGAGACCTGAAGGCATGGAATGGCCTCCTGGGAAGGTGGAGGGTTCATCCCACCTGGAGGTTCCTAAGGAGGGGCTGGACAACCACGGTGAGGCCGGCCTTCCCAGCCACACAGCCAGGAAACCACCCGAGGAGGCGGCTGGGGAGAAGCCCGGCCAGTTCTGCCTCCCTCTCTGGCTCTGGAGCTCCCCTTCCCCCCTGGGCCGCCTGGGTGGGAGCCTCTCCTCCTCTCCCAGCCTGCAGGGATCCTCCTCCTCCTGCTCTGGGCGATGGGGCTGCCCTGGGTGGCTGGCGCTTCCTGCCCCCCCTGCCCCCATCTCCTCTGCTCCCCCTCCTGTCTCAGACCCCCAGTTCTCCCTCCTGGGCCAAGGGGTGCATGGGAGTGAAACCCCCCAACGACTGGAGACCTGGGACACAGGGACCCCCAAGGGCATCTTCAGAGCCTCGGAGGTGGGGAGGCCGAAGGGGCCGCAGAGCCCACTATAAGTGCCACATCCCCACAACCAGAAGACCTGGGGCCTCCAGGCAGCCCCCAACCCCTTTCTTGGGGGGCCTGGCAAGAAGAGAGGTGGGGCACCCAATGCAGGGCAGCCTGGAGAAGCCCTTGAGGCGGCCTCAAAAGGCAGCCCTGAGACCTCCAGACAGACAAGGCAGGAAGTCCTTGCCATGGAGCCCAACACTCGTGTTGCTGGGGGAGACGGTTGTTAAGTGAGTTTTGATCCACTTTATGACATTTCTGGCCCCTTTTGCTAAGCGAATCACTGCAGATGTTAAGTCAGCCAGACGGTTCTTAGGTGCATCCGGCTTCTCCACCGACTTTGATCGCGAAAGGGGATCATGTGACACACACCCAGGGACATTGTGGCCGTCATACGTGTGAGACAGTTGTCTAAATGTAAATCCTGGGACCCCAGGGAGGCTGCCAGGGCCGCCAGTGTGGAAAGGGGCCCTAAGTCACCTTTCTCAGTGCCACTGTGGCATTGAATGGTCACTAAATGGAACAGCTGTAGGTCGAGGACCCTCTGCCCAGGAAAGAGCGAAACCGTCACAGGAGGGAGGGAAGAGGAGGATTCCCTGATAAGTCCTGGCAGAGCTGCAGGGAAGTTTCTCCCGGCCTCCTCCTCCTCCTCCTCCTCCTTCCACCCGATTCCCCTCCTGCCTCTTTTCCCTCCATCCGTCCATCTTCCTCCTCTGCCTCCCTGGGAAAGAAACGGCCTGGAAGCCCCTTCGGGGTTCTGAGGGAAATGAGCTGGACATTCAGGGGGAGGGCAGAGCTCCAGGGGTTCAGCCTGACCTCCCTGATTTTGGGGTCTCCTTTCGCCCAGAAAGCCATTTCCTGACTTCTGAAAGGGCCAAGAGACTCTCCTCCAGCCTCGGCCCTTCCTTCTGGCCGGGACCAGGAGCTGGTGGGCTTCACACCTGGGGGAACAGCAGCCCCCACCTGCCAGGTGCAAAGCTGGCACACCAGACTCGGATCCTGGCAAGAGATGCAACCTGGGGACCCTCACCCCATTCACTCCCCCCCTGCCCTGGGCCCCCATGGGGCAGGTCCCCCCACCCTGCCCAGCAAGGCCAGAGGGAGCCCCCTCCAGGGGGCGCCCCACTTCCCAGAGCAGGAGGAGGAAGAAGACCTGGCTGCCCCAGGGGGAAATTGGCAGCAGGGCCCCAGGCTGACCTCCCCTCCCCCTGGACCCCACCAGCCCCACCTGGCCTGCAGGTGCCCAGGGCTCACCGGGGAGCTCCACCTGTCCCCCACCTGTGATGCCAGAGCCGCTCTCCCAGCCAATCCCAAGGAAGGCTCCTCCCTCAGAGGTGGGGTTTTTGATAGCACCTGAGCTGCCCAGACCAGATGGGAGGGGCTCCCCTGCCTCCCTCTCCCCCTGCCCCCTCCCTCCCTGCCCTCACTGGGGAGGGGCAGACCCACTGCAGACCCCCTGGCCCTGCAGGACCCCTGCGTGCCCCCTCCTCACAGCACAGTCCCCTGCCAAACCCTCTCCGAATCCAGCCCTTTGGAGGCCGCTTGACCGGTGAGGAGGAAGCCAGGCCCAGAGAGGCCCCTCAGCCTCGGCCAGATGGGTGGGAAGGTGGTCCGGAAGCCCCCAGGGGAAGCCGGCCCAGAGATCTTGGCCAGGCTGCTCAGAAGCCGTTGCCATTGCCTCTTTCCCAGGGCTCCGAGAGAGCGGCTGGCCCAGAGCCTCCTAGCTGGCTTGGCTCCCCAGGCAGGACTGGAACTCAGCCCCCCCCCCCGGATTGAAGCCCCAGCCACCCAACTGACTCTGGTGGGATCCACATGACCCTCTGAACCCGGTCTCTTCCCCAGTGGCCGCATTCACATTTGCACCTCTGTTGAAAGGCTGTCAAAATGCCTTTCTTCTGAGGATTCGATTTTCCCGCTGGGAGAGCTCCGGCGCAAGGATACGGACAACTGCTTGAAAGCTGGATCTTTTTATTTTTCAGGAAGGCGAGAGATAGCAAGAAGTCTGCGTTCCTGGGCTAGCTACCTTCGAATGGTAAGTCCCTGATTTTTATACCCTTTTCTCCTTTTGTGTGAGTGCTTGTGTTTGTATTTCTTAATGTTTTAAATCCTGTCAGGGGTTGTCTTTCTTCCCGCCAGAGGGTAAACTCCGGGTGCGGAAGGCAAACTTTGCGGGGTGGTTTGATTGTTTTATCGGTTTCGTCCTAATCTTTTTAGCTTAATGGTTTCTTATATTTGTTTTGTGGCAATCTCCTGTCTGTCTCCTTTGTAATATATTTTGTGCCTTTTGTCTGTTTGTTTTGCTGATTTGGCATGTCTTGTGTTTGTAAGGGTTTTCTTTTCTTTCTTTCCCTACTTTTCTTAATTATTTGGGCTTTTGTCTAAGGGGCTTCTTTAATACCTTTTATTTGATTCCTTTTCCTATGCAAGTTTGTTTTATGGCTGGCCTGATGTTCCCTTTGGGCTTTTCCTGCTTGGGTGACACCACTGTCCTCGTGAAGTTCCCTTTCCACACCTCTTAACCATGGTTTGTTTCCCAAGGTTGAACCATTTGGCCGAGTAGTCAGTGGATGATGGGAACTCGGAAGAAGATGAATTCCTGGAAGAGAAGCTGATCAAGAGGAGATACACAGGCAGGCCTCGACTCCCAACCATTCATTTAGTGACCGATCCAAGTTACAACCGCACTGAGAAATGGAACTTAGGACCATTTTTCACAATTAATGACCTTTGCAGCATCAAATGCAGGGATCAGAATTCAGGTGCTTGGCCACAGTTTCATGTTTATAATGGCACCAACGTCCCAGGGCCATTGTGATCCCCTTTTACAACCTTCTGACAAGCAAAGTCAATGGGGAGGCCAAATTCACTTAATGACAGGGTTCCTAACTTATCAACTGCAATGATTCATTTAATGACTGTGGCAAGAAAGGCCATCAAATGGGGCAAAACTCACTTGTTGGGTTCAGTTGTGGTCATAAGTTGAGGACTACCTGTATTGGGGACCCTTTTCTTCTGGCAAGGACCCCATTCACACAACATGCTTGACCAGGCCGGGGTCCTCGCAGCCCCCCTGAGAGAAGCCAGAGGTCCACATGGAGCCTCCTCAAGGCCAGTGAGAAACCCTGGATGACCATAGCCCCCCTCCTCCCTCCTCTGGGGTCTCCCTGGGACAAATCCAGAAGTTGGGGTGGGCTTCCTGCCCTCTGGGCCTCACCCGGCTTTGGTCAGACATGGCTGGGAACCTCCTGGAGGAGAAGAGAGTCTCATTGCACATCAACCTGGCCCTGAAAAGCCACAGCTTGAACCCGGAGCCACCCAGGATCTGGTCTGCAGGCCCTGAGAGCAGAATCTGAGGGAGGTTCAGGGGGAGAACTTCCAAGCGGTGGACCTGGGATACGGGCCTTCCTCTGCTCCTCCCTGCCAGGGTGGGCCTGCCTGTCCCTTCAGTTCCCCCCTCCCACTCAGCCCCCCGGTTCCCCTTCTGGGCCAAGAAGTCCATATTAATGTCTCCCCCAGTGAAGAAACATCCTCCCTGAACAACGGATGCCAATAAACCAGGAACAAAGGAGTTCCAACAGCACCTTTTTGGGGATAGAAAGTCTCAGCCCCAGAAATTGGGAAGGTCAGAGGGGTCCCTCCCCCCAAATAGAAGATCCCCACAACAGAGGAAGAGCCACCAAATCTCCAGAAATCCTGTCGCTAGAAATCAGGTTGCACCATCCACCACACTGTGGGCATCACCGCCATCCTTGTAGGGTTTCCCTATGATAAGATGGGTGGCCAGTAAATTGGATGGATGGATGGGTAGATATTTAGATAGATAGAAAGATGATAGATAGATAGATAGATAGATAGATAGATAGATAGATAGATAGATAGATAGATAGATAGATAGATAGATAGTTGATAGATAGAGATGGATAGATAGAGATAGATATGGTTGATTAAATATATATATATATGTGTGTGTGTGTGTGTGTGTGTGTGTGTGTGTGTGTGTTTTCTTAAGCTTTCGCGGGTACTTACATGTATGGCCTTCGGCTTTGTTCGGGTATTTTCCCACGTCATTGTAGTTGTTCTTTTAAAGTTGTAGCAACGTTTCAGCAGAATCTCATCTGCCATCATCAGGCTTCTGTATTGTGTCCGTCTGTGAGTCAGACTTTTACAGTGGTTTCAGATTTAAATTTGGGGCAGCCTATTGCTGTGCCAGAATGGTTTTGTCTTCATCCTGATTGGTTGGGAGTCTTGGTCTGTGTTTATTGGTCTTGGAGTTTGCTGTGTTCTGCTTGATTGGTGGTTCTAATATCTTCTGTCTGTTTTTTGGCTCTTTTTGTATCTTGATTGGCTGGCAACATTGTGTTACTTTATTGGAGGCCTTTAGTGCAGCTTGGCTCTGGGTAAATGGACGTGGCTGCGCCAAACACCGCGGCGTTGCTATAACACCGCAGCAGCAAGGGAGAAGGGAAAGCAACGGTGATGGAAGGTCTCCCGATATGAAGTGCTCCACCAATGCAGGCAGCACCATATCCGGGCATGCAACAAAGTACTTCCTAACGGCAATCCCCCCCCGCCATTCCCCCCCCATTTCGCATGTTTAATATGGGCCTTAATTTGGGGGGAGGGGCTTAATTTGATTTTATGCCAATAAATCATGCTGGGGCTTCCTATTGGTGGAGGCCGTATTGTTGGAGAAACACGGTAATAGTCACATGGAAAGGACTAAAGAGAAGATCTAGATGGACTTTAAACAATACGATATTAAAGGAAAAAGACTTTGTGCAGAAAATGGAAAAAGAACTAACCTTTTTTTTATGGAAAATAAAAAAGAGAACACATCATTACAGAATCTTTGGGATACAATGAAGGCCTATGCCAGAGGCTTAATAATAGACTACACAAGGAAAAGAAATATAAAACAGAGAAAGACTTTCAAAACATTGGAGGATGACTACAAGAGACTTGAAAAAGAGTTACAGAAGCTTCCACAAAAAAGAGACATTAAAATAAAAATGGACACAATTAAACATAAAATGGGATGAATGGAAAAAGAATTAGCTCAAAAAATTAGAAGTGCTAAACAGAATTACTTTGAAGATGCAAATAAACCAGGCAGGTGGTTAGCATATAAATTGAGAAAAGAGAGACAATCAAGAAAAATAATGGAGTTAATAGACGAACAACGGTAATAAAGAGAAGAAAAAATTATACAAGACTACTATGGGAAATTGTATGAACAAGAGAAGGTAGAAGAGGTAAGTATTAAGCAATACTTACAAGAAGCAAATTTACCCCAGATACCCAAAGATATTGAAACTATGTTAGATGGGAAGATAACAATGATGGAGTTGACTGAAGCATTGAAAAGACAAAATAATGGAAAGATGCCAGGACCAGACGGACTCCCAGCAGAATTTTAAAAAACACTACAAGAATTATTGAATCTTCCATTATTAGAAGTGATGAATGAAGTTATGTTAAAGAAGAGCTATACCCAAATCATGGACAGAAGCATATATTACACTTGTGCCGAAGGGAGATGCCGACCCACAGCAAATCAAGAACTATAGACCTATAGACCTGCTAAATTTGGATTATAATGCTTCAATATTGGCAGAAAGACTTAAAAGATACTTAAATTACTTTATCCATCCGGATCAAAATGGGTTTCTTTGTCTGGCAGAGGAAGGAGCCTCCTTCCTGGGGAGCAGAGCTGCTCAGGCCCCCCGCCTGTCCCAGGCCTCCCTGCCCGCCTCTCTTGGGGCCGAGACCGGATGGAGCAAAGGCCTCCCTTCCCTTCTCCTGGCTCAGGGCTCAGGGCTGGCCAAAGGGCCTCAGAGGATCCGGCCCTTCTGCCCCCCCCCCCGGCTCCCAGGCCAGGAGGAGGCTGGCATGGAGGGGATCCCCCAGGCAAGAGGGACCCTGCACAGCCCCCCCAACAGCCACACTCTGTGTGTGTGTGTGTGTGTGTGTGTGTGTGTGTCTCCCTGGGGGATCCAAGTGGGGACCCAGCCCAGGTGAGGAAGGGGGCAAAGTCCCAGGAGGCCCCACCTGCCCCCTTCCTCCCCTCCTGTCCCAGTCGCACTCTGGGCCTTTGGGCGCCATTGGGGGTCTCTGGGTTCAATGCGGCTGCCCCGATTGGGAAGGAGGCCTCTGAATGAGCCTCTAGAGGGTCCTTGACTTGCGACCACAATGGAGCCCAGAATTTCTCTTGCCAAATAATAGATAGTCATTAAGTGAGTTTTGCCCCATTTTACGACCTTTCTTCCAGCAGTTGTTAAAGTTAGCAATATGGTTCTGAAATGAATCTGGCTTCCCCACTGACTTTGCTTGCCAGAAGGTCCTCAAAGGCCACCCCTTTAGTCCGGGACACTACGACCGTCATAAATAGGAGGCAGCTGCCAAATCATGTGACCATGGGGTTGCTGCAGTAATTGTAAGCGTGAGGTATGGCCAAAAGTCCCTTTTTCAGGGCCATTGTGACTTTGACCGGCCACTAAATGAAGCATCGTGAGTGGAGGCCCACCTGCCATCTGAGCAGAGACTCGGCTGTCCTGGCAGCTGCCTCAGCCGAAGACCCAGGATGCCCTCCAAGGGCCGCCCCACGGAGAGAGCGCTGCGGGAATCCGTCCTGGAGGCGAGCAGGGCATGAGGGGCCGTGAAGGGAGCCACGTGGCCCAGGAAAGGGGACAGCCCCCAACCACGGCTGCCCCCTGCTCCTCCGGCAGGAGTTGTGGGCCCGGAAGGACCCCCAGATCAGGCCCTGGGTGTGGTGGGGGGTCTGGGCCAGTGCCCCCCCATCCATCCTCCAAGGGGATTCAGTCCCCGAACCAGACAGGCCCCCCATTCGCTCCTGCCGGGTTCAGCCGGAGGTTTTGCCCCCACCCAAAGCGCTGCGACTCCCCCGGCGCCTGGACAAGGACCCTGGTCTCTCCTCCTGGGCCGCCATTGTCCCCCAAGAGAGAGGAGCCAAGTGGGGGGCTCCCAGGAGCAAAGTCTCCCCTCGTGGAGGGGCAGGAACCGGGACGGGGCCCCAGCTCAGGGAGGGGGAGCTTCCCAGGAGCAGGAGGGGCTTCTGGGGGCAGGAAAGGCCCCTCCAGGCCTCCCTTCTCTCCCCTCTGCAGACTTTTCCCCTGAGCCCCGTCTTTCCTGCCCCTCCCTCCTTCCCCGAGTCTGACGGGAGGGGGCCCACTTGGGGCCAGAGAGAAAGCGGCTCCTCTGCTGACCGACAGGCCCAGCCAGGATGCCTGGAACGGTCTGGACGGAGGCAGGTGGGAAACCCGCTCAGGGTCCCCCCCGAGTCCCAGCAGAAGGGAAGAAATTGGGGGGGAGGGTCAGAGAGACCCCCCAAAGGAGGTGGATGGGTCTCTCCCCCTTGTCTTTCCATGGGGGTTTCTCTATTGGTGTCCAGGAGTGGGTGGGAATTACTCAGAGCCAAACCCTGCCAGGAACTGGACGTCAGCCGGGAGGAGAGGCCCCTCCATCTCAACGGGACCCCAAAGGCCGGAGGGAAAGCGGCCAGAGCGCCTGGAGGAGGAGCCATTTCAGCCCTCGATGGGAGGGAAGAGGGAGATCCCTCCCTTCCCACCAGAGGATCCCCTCGGGAGGCAACCAGGTGATCCCTGCAGGGTGAGTGGGAAGGTCTCCAGGAGGAGCCCTTCTCTCCTCTCCCAGGAAAGAGGCTGCAGGAGGGAGAAACCATCGCAATGCGAGGACTGGGAAGGAGAGGCTCCCCTGGCTTCCCGGAGGGAGACGCCCTGAAGGGGAGACGCAGAGACGGGATCTCTGGATCGCCATATAGAGATCCACTCGGAGCCAAAGCCAGATCAAGGCCCGCAGAAGGAGAAAATGTCCCCCGGGGCAGAAATCCTTCCTGCAGCCAATCACATGGGGGGGGGAGGGGAGAGGCGGCTGCCTGGGAGCTTCCCTCCCTCACCCTGATGGAGAAGAGGCTGAAGAAGCCCAGCCAAAGCGGGGGAGGGTCCAATAAAGAGCAACCTCCAGAGCTTTGGGGGGGTGGGGTGAGGAAGAGGCAAAACCTCCCAGAGGTGCAGAGGGAGGGGGGACTTAAGCCCCTCTCCCAGAAAAGGCTGCCATGAAGAGGGTATCCTCAGCTGGGGGCTCTGGAAGGGCCACGCAGGCCCCCGTCTTCCTCAGGGTCACGGAGGGTCCCCTCCAGGGTGAGGACTTTTCCTCCCAGGCAACCCCGGACCCCCCTCAGAAGACCCGACCCTGCATGGCTTCTTCCCGACAGGAGCCTCTCCTGGAAAGACACGGAGCCCCAGTGAGGCTGGAGAAACCCCGGGGGCTGCGTCCCCCCAACACTCAACCTGGGGACCCATAAACCGGGTCGGCCTCTTCCCAGGAATGGGGGATGGGGGCTCCCCCAGATCCTCTCCTCCTTCCTGGCCATCCTGGGCCTTCTCTGTGGGTCTGGGCTTTGCTTTCCCCTGAGTGCCCCATGCATGGAAAGGGGTGGCTGTGGAACATGGGACATGGTCTCCTCCATTTCCAGGACTCAGAAGCTGGAAGCTGGAGGGGGGTTTTGCAGATCTGCTTCCCTTCCTCAACACGAGGCTCCCCAGCTTCTCCCTCCCAAGGGGGGCTCCCCACTCAGCCGGGCATCCCTGCAAGAGCTTCCTTGCCTGGCCTGTGCATGGGAAAAGGAGGCAGAGGAACATGGGATATGGGCTTCTGCATTCCCAGGTCTCTGAAGATAGAAGCTGGATTTTGGAGCTCTGCTTTCCGTCTGCAACATGAAGCTCCTGAGCTCCCCTTCCCTCCCTCCCCCTCCCTCCCTTCCATGGGGTGAGAGGCAGCCTTGATTTCTCCATCTCTCTTCACTTGGCTTTCTCTAACCCTCTCTGTGTGTAGCTGTGATTTTTTTAAAAAAAAAAACTGCATAGTTCTTCTAACTAGTTTTTTCAATAAAGTTTTCTTAGAGACTGCCTGCCTTGCATCAGCCCTTTTGTGGTGGTGCCCTTGAGCATTAGTGTTAGGTATTCAGTGGGGAAAAGTCAGGGATGTCAGACTTCCCCCAGTGGTTCATTTTCCAGGTGGGAAAATGAACAGCCGTCAGTGGCTGAAATGGTGGACAGCAGCCTGCAAAAAAAAAAAAAAAACAGCAGGCACACTGGGGCGGCAGTCTTTTGTTCAGAGCTAAATAAAGAAATCCTTTCCTTCTACCGTTGTCCTGCCTCTTCAATCTAGCCCATATCTAACAATTAGCTTTCCAAATAAAGTAAACTTTGGTTGCAACTCAGCAGGCAGTTATTTCAGATCTATGACATGCTCTGGCATTAACTGGCCCCTGGGATTTTCTCTTGAAGCACAATGCCAACAAATGTCACATTTCTTTTTGTCTTCAGCCACAAGTGCCCTGTATTCCCTCTGGGGTCAGAATCAAGGATGGAGACCCAGAACCTCTCGATTCTAGATGATGGATTTTATTTTATTTTATTTTATTTGGTTTCTCAATTGCTTACAAGATAATAGGTATAAGTAAAAACATAGTTATGGATACGTGAAATGGATACATATAAGAAAAATAAAAGAAACAATAGGACAGGGACGGTAGGCACGTTGGTGCGCTTATGCACGCCCCCTACAGACCTCTTAGGAAGGGGTGAGGTCAATAGTAGACAGTCTAAGGTTAAAGTTTTTGGGGTTTGGGGAAGAAACCACAGAGTCAGAGTATTCCAGACATTGACCACTCTGTTGCTGAAGTCGTATTTCCTGCAATCAAGTTTGGTGCGGTTGACCTTGAGTTTGTATCTATTGTTTGCTCTAGTGTTGTTATGGTTGAAGCTGAAGTATTCATTGACAGGTAGGACATTGCAATGTATGATTTTATGTATTATACTTAGATCGGACATAGTTCTAGGTTTTCTAGGTCTAGAATTTCGAGTCTGGTGGCATAAGGTATTCTACAATGAGTGGAGAACTCTTCTTGAGAAATATCTCTGGACTTTCTCAACTGTGTTAATATCAGATACGTAATGTGGGTTCCAGACTGATGAGCTGTATTCGAGTATTGGTCTAGCAAATGTTTTGTATGCTCTAGTTAGTAGTGTAATATTACCAGAGAAAAAGCTACGTAAGATTAGGTTAACAACTCTTAACGCCTTTTTGGGTAATTTTAAAATTAATAATGTATTAATGTATATGTTTTTTTTAATAATTTAATAATTTAGCTTTTGATTCAATCTCTGCCCCTATTATTATGAATCGCATGGGGCTTATTCCCCTTTCATTTCTTTCCAGAGAATTGCCCAACAATCTTTGAGTCCAAGGTATTGTTGAGTTATCCAGGGGTCCCTCCTGAGAGGGAGAATTAAGATAGAAGCTTCAGTCTGCTCTTTGGCTGAATCTTCCAGGGGAGACTTTGGGCAGAGAAATATGGAGTTTGGGGAGCGGCAGGGTCTGTGCTCTTGAATGTCTCTCCTCTCCTTTGCAGCTGAGTGTTTCTCTGTGTTTCAGTCAGGAAAGCGACTGAATATTCCACCTTGTGAGAGTCCTTTGAATTCTTCCAATTCTCCTTTAGAAACAGGAAAGGGATTGATTGATTTTCCCCCATGAATTATGGACCTCCTGCTTCTGCTTCTGTTGCTTCTGTTGTCCCATCCGGTCTCTGGGAAGCTGAGAAGGAAATGCCCTCCGAATTTCAAGCACCAGGAGGGAAACTATCCACGGAGCTTTTACAGCCCTGGAGAACATCTCCTTGGTATAGTCACCAGTGGAAGTGAAAGATTGCATACAAAGTTGCTTTTCAATGTGGCTCCTTTTCTTCAATTTGCTTCCCACGATTCGTAAGTTATTCTGGTGATGGAGTTGCACTCCCTCCATTCTCTCCTTCTTTTCTGTTGTTTTTCTCATTTATTTTTACATTGGGGAGAATTTCCTGAATGATTTGTCTAATTTCCTGAATGATTTTGATTTCTGTGGCATCTCTCTTTTGTCTGATTTTGTGAAAGAGACTCAAATCCAGAAAGGGGTCTGAAAAAAAGCTGATAGGGCTGCAGATTATTTTCCTCTCTCAGTTCAATCCTTAATTTATCACTTGAATTATGATTTTTATTTAAAGTAGTGGTTGAACCAGTTGTAGTTGCTGTACCTCAGGCAATTTCCATATTTGTGTAACTGATCGATGTTGGCTTAAGGCTCAGTAGGCTTGTGGAGGATTATATATATATTACATATTTAAAAAGTATTTGTTGTTGCTGTTGATTATAACATTTTTTAATAATAGGGATGTTCATACTTTATATTATGGCTTTCAATTGATTTTCGCAATTCAAACGGTCAACAAGAATTCCCAGTTCCTGCACAATCTCACCCTGGGCTACAACATCCATGACAACTATCTGAGCACTTTCCGCACTTCAGATGCCTTGCTGGACATTTTCTCCACTGGAGATGCAAATATCCCCAACTACAGCTGTGGAAGGAAGGAGAACCTTCTGGCTCTTGATGGAGCTGACAGGACCATCTCCATCCAGATGTCAACATTAGGAGGCACCTACAAAGTCCCACAGATTTGTGTGAGTTTTTCTCTATCTGGTACAGTGAGTAGTAGGTGTTAGTGGGTGAGCAATAGAGGCAATCATGTCTTCTCCATAGAATTCAAGAGTTGCTTTTTCTCCATATTAGTTAACATGTCAATATTTTATCCTATTATGTTCATGTTTAAATTAATTGTAAAAGGCCTGAATTGCAAGGAATACATTCCCTGGAGAAGACATTCTACTAACTATTTAAGTGATCAAAAGTATCCTAGTTGTTGGGGCCTCCATTGGCATGTTCATTTTCACATCTAAATAATGCCTGCCATATAAAGTGAGATTGAAGTTGGCAATAGTAGCATTTTGTCTATCTAAAATATGGAATAAAAGGACTCTAGCAATTATAGGCCAAATAGATTGGCAGATATTGTGGCTAAAATTAATGTCACGATCCTCAAGTTAAACTTGAGACAAATGCATTCCTTGCAGAAGAACCAAAAGGTTTTAGGTAGAGTTAAAAGCTAGATAGATTTTATAATAAATCATGCATAAGAATAATCTAATATTGACAACAAATTTGTCCTGAAATATCTAATCACAAAATATATCAGATAAAATTATAATTCAGAACTATAATTCAGAATTATAATTCAGATAAATTATAATTCACAATTCAGAATATTGAATTGTGCAGAGATGGATAGAATGACATTGAAAATAAAAGATCAAGGAGACACAGAATATTATTTAACGTGGAAAAGGTTTTATCAATGGTTAGAAATAAGAGGTAGAAATGATGGAGAAAATATTGCTATGTTTAAATAAAATATGAATGTTGTTCAAAACTATAAGTATTCTAATATAATTAACAAGAACATAAATAAGTCAATATAATTATAAATATGTTTAGAATTATTCTATTGTTCTATTCTATTTGTATATGTAGACACACCATCTACCAGAAGAAAACACATACAAACCACTATCTACACGCACTCTCACACCACCACCCAGCACAGATCAATTCCGTAGCTGAGACACTCATCTCCAGAACAAAATGCTTAGCCAACAAACAACACCTCAAAACCGAACTACACACTCTCACTAACGTACTAACAGCCAATGGATTCCAAAGAAAGAAGATTACCCACCTAGTCCAAAAACAAACCCCAACCAAAATCCAAGACAGAGAACAAGAGAACGGCAAAGCCCTCCTCCCATATATAAAAGGCACTACAGACAAAATCAGCAAGATCCTCCAAAAACACAACATTAAGACAGCATTCTGCACAAACAGAAAAATATCCACCATCCTAAGAAACCCTAAAGACAGAATCGAGTTAGAAAACCAAGGAGTATACGAAATCCCATGCACCGCCTGCCCCAACACATACATCGGACAAACCAACAGAAGAATTAGTGCACGCATTGAAGAACACAAGAACTCAATCAAAAAGGAAGAACCGATCTCTTCCCTGGTCCAGCACCTCAAAGCCACAGGACATGAGATTGACTTTAAAAATACCAGAACTATCGCCAAAACTCAACACTTCAACAACAGAATAATCAGAGAAGCCATAGAGATAGAAAAATGCCCACACAGCATGAATAAGCAAGATAATACCTCCCGCCTACCAGCCATTTGGAAACCCGCCCTCATTAACAAACGAGTACCTAACATGAAGAATGACACCAGATCCACACCCACGAGGGCCACACAAGATGCTACCACCACACTTCCACGTAGAAAGCAGATTCACACCCACACAGATGATGAGACACGACCACGGACCAGAAACCGTACCGCAGCTGCATCACTACCCGCTTCAAACCCCTCCGACCCATACATGAAGCGAACTGACGCCCAACATGAAGATGTGGCACGACCACGAACGTGAAGCCAAACAACAGGATCACAGCTCACCAGCTCAAATCCCTGACAACTAAGACCAACCTGAACACAGCCAAGCCCCCACCTGAACAGAACACACCCCAGCCAATCAGAACACAGCCAACCCCCAACCAATCAGATCACAGCCAGGCCCCCAACCAATGAGAACACACCCCCAGCCAATCAGAACACAGCCAAGCCCCACCCAGTCAAGTCGCACTCCCACTGGCAGTTAAAAAAAAAAAACAGCTGCAAGCTCACATTACTCCAAGAAGCACAAAGCCAAAGACACAAGCCTGAAGATGAGGAATGAGATTTTGTCAAAACGTCGCAAAATACTTCCAATTTTACACGGGAGAAAACCCGAATAACCAAAGATCCATATATGTATGTATGTATGTATGTATGTATGTATATATGTATATGTATATGTATATGTATATGTATATGTATATGTATATGTATATGTATATGTATATGTATATGTATATGTATATGTGTTGTGACTGAAAGGATCGATCCTGCTGTGAGTTTTGACTCTAATGACTCTGAGGATGAAAGGCTGGAGCCTGCTGAGAATTTGGAGTCTGAATTATTAGAAGACAAAGATGTGAGCCAGGGGGATGAGAGGTTATCACACAGACACTCTTCGCCTAAACCCTCGACCTCATTCATGCCAGCAATTGATCCACAAAATGAGTCAGAAGAGAACCAGAAGGAGGCTGAAACGTCAAGCTGTGAGGAGGCATCAAGCCAGACATTGATTTAGGGAGATTGACACACCCATCTAGGTGGTTTACGGAGGCAAACTCAGTTAGAAGGAGGAGGGCGAGTCAGTAATTAGCACGTTGCCTCAAGGAGCATAAAAGGACACAGCTGTGTGGGGGAAGATTGTCAGGAACAAAGTGTCTGATTGCGTGAAGAGGTTTTCAACAGAGGCTCTGAGGTTTGAGAATTTGTGCCAGGACTGTTTTGCTGAACAGAGCGTGTATTATTGCTGTGGAATATAAATTATGACAGCTGTTATCTTGTAAGACTCCTTTCTGTTGGATTTGAGTTTTGGAACGGCTGCTTTTGGTTTTGTGTTGATTGAACTCTGAAGGGGGAGCCATAACAATATGTATATGTATATGTATATGTATATATGTATGGTATTCAGCTTTGATCGGGTATTTTCCCACATCATTATAGTTGTGCTTTTAAAGTTGTAGCAACGTTTCGGCAGAATCTCATCTGCCATCATCAGGCTTCTGTATTGTGTTCGTCTGTGCGTCAGACTTTTACAGTTGTTATCCAAATTATCTGACTCACAGACGAACATAGTACAGAAGCCTGATGATGGCAGATGAGATTCTACCAAACGTTGCTACAACTTTAAAAGCACAACTATAATGACGTGGGAAAATACCCGAACAAAGCTGAATACCATACATGTAAGTAAGTAACTTAAGAAAAACACACACACACAAACACACACACACACACACACACACACACACACACACACACACACATATATATATTTGTTTTCTGAGGTTTTCGCAGGTATTTGTATGTGGATCTTTGGTTATTCGGGTTTTCTCCCATGTAAAGTTGGAAGTATTTTGGTGACGTTTCGACGAAATCTGATTTGTCATCTTCAGGCTTGTGTCTTCGGCTTTGTGCTTCTTGGAGTAATGTGAGCTTGCAGCTGTTTTTTCTTTTAACTGCCAGTGGGAGTGCGACTTGACTGGGTGGGGGCTTGGCTGTTTCCAATTTTACGCGGGAGAAAACCCGAATAACCAAAGATACACACACACACACATATATATGTATGTATGTATATTTATATTTATATGTGTATATGTATATGTGTATATGTATATGTGTGTGTGTGTGTGTGTGTGTGTGTGTGTGTGTGTGTGTGTGTTTATATATATATATATATATATATATATATATATATATATATATATATATATATATATATATATATATATTATATTTGGTTATTTGATTTTCTCCCGGAAGATTGGAAGTATCTAGGCAACGTTTCAATGAAGTCTCATTCATCATTTTCAGGCTTCTGTCTTCAGCTCTGTGCTTCTCAAGTGATGTGAGCTTGCAGCTGCTTCTTCCTTTTAACTGCTAGTGGGGGTGTGACTTGATTGGGTGGGGGCTTGGCTGTGTTCTGATTGGGTGGGGTGTGTTCTCATTGGTTGGGGGTTTGGCTGTGTTCTGATTGGTTGGGGGTTGGCCATGTTCTGATTGGCTGGAGGTGTGTTCTGTTCAGGTGGGGGCTTGGTTGTGCTCAGGTTGGTCTTAGTTACTGGGGGATTTGAGCTGGTGAGCTGTGATCTTGCTGTTTGGCTTCGAGTTCGTGGTCGTGCTGCATCTTCATGGTGGGGGTCAGTTCGCTTCATGTATGGCTCAGAGGGGTTTGAAGTGGGTAGTGATGCAGCTGCAGTGCGGCTTCTGGTCTGTGGTCGTGTCTCATCTTCTGTGTGGGTGTGAGTCTGCTTTTACGTGGAAGTGTGGTGGTGGCATCTTGTGTGGCCCTCGTGGGTGTGTGTCTGGTGTCATTCATCATGTTAGGTGCTCGTCTGTTCATGAGGGCGGGTTTCCAAATGGCTGGTAAGCGGGAGGTGTCATCTCTTTTATTCATGCTGTGTGGGCGTTTTTCTATCTCTATGGCTTCTCTGATTATTCTGTTGTTGAAGTGTTCAGTTTTGGCATTCTGGTATTTTTAAAGTCAATCTCATGTCCTGTGGCTTTGAGGTGTTGGACCAGGTAAGAGGTCGGTTCTTCTTTTTTGATTGAGTTCTTGTGTTCTTCAACGCGTGCACTTATTCTTCTGTTAGTTTGTCCAATGTATGTGGTGGGGTAGGCGGTGCAAGGGATTTCGTATACTCCTTGGTTTTCTAACTCGATTTTGTCTTTAGGGTTTCTTAGGATGGTGGATATTTTTCTGATATTTGAGGCAGCCTATTGCTGCTTCAAATTCAAATCTGAAACCACTGTAAAAGCCTGACTCACAGATGAACACTATACAGAAGCCTGATGATGGCAGATGAGATTCTGCCGAAACGTCGCTACAACTTTAAAAGCACAACTACTATGATGTGGGAA